>NC_056430.1:29184404-29216904 GCF_018296145.1 Oncorhynchus tshawytscha | reverse complement strand
TCTGTCCCCCTCCTTCTCTGTGCCACTTCTTTGTCCCCCCTCCTTCTCTGTGCCACTCTGTTCCAACTCTCCCTCTTTTTCCTTCCCTCCTCTCTCTGACTCTCCTTTAAAACTCTTCCAACGTATGTCCCTCACTTTCTGTCATTCATCCTCCTGCCTCAGGTCTCAACAGTGTGTCTCACAACCCTAACCCCGGATCACCCTGCCTACTGACCTCATGAACTCTAACCCACAACCCGTCACAGACGCTCTGACCCTAGCCTTGTGTGTATGTGGTTTTTTTGTGCGTTTGTGTGTGTGTGTGTGTGTCTGCTGACAAGCATTTCGCTACACTCGCATTAACATCTGCTAACCTTGTGTATGTGACAAATAAAATTTGATTTGATTTGATCCCACCACACAACTATCATCATCATGGCCATGGCCTTTGAACCTTGGTGTGTCGACAGTTAACTGCTTCTCAGTCTAAGCCAGGGGAAACGCTCACTGAACAGCTTGTATGTCTGTTTGTGTGTCATATTTACCAGCCTATGTGTACTGGCCTACCCAAACAGGTATATGGCAACTAGGTCCTCTCATTTTCTCTCCCTCCCCCTTTCTCTCCTTCTCTCTCCCTCTTTTTCCTCTTTCTCTCCATCACTCTATCTCCCTTTTTTTCTTTCTCTCCATCTCTCTATCTCCCCTTTTCCTCTTTCTCTCCATCTCTCTATCTCCCCTTTTCCTCTTTCTCTCCATCGCTCTATCTCCCCTTTTCCTCTTTCTCTCCATCATGGGCGGCAGGGTAGCCTAGTGGTTAGAGCGTTGGACTAGTAACCGGAAGGTTGCAAGCTCAAACCCCCGAGCTGACAATGTACAAATATGTCGTTAACCCACTGTTCATAGGCCGTCATTGAAAATAAGAATTTGTTCTTAACTGACTTGCCTGGTTAAATAAAGGTAAAATAATCTCTCTCTGCTGGGTTTTCTCTCCTCCCTGTGTAGATCACCCAACCATGGCCGTGTTCAAAAGCCTCCTGATCTGTTCTGATCTGATCTGTCCCTTACACTACAACTATCTGGATGGCCACTAAAGAGAGGGGATGGATAGAATGGAAGTAAAAGAAAGAAAGGGAAGATCGTACAACCATAGTAAAGCTAGACAGCTGTAAACTCAGAAATGTTGTCCTAGCAGCCATTTTCTGCCATGCAGAAAATGGTGACAGAGAAGTAGTGACAGAGAAGGCCAGATGGATGGATGGGGGGAAGACTGAGGGAGCGAGAGGGAGAGCAGTAACCAAATGGGGCCAAGGAGGAGAGAGAGAGAGAGAGAGAGAGAGAGAGAGAGAGAGAGAGAGAAAGGAGAGAGAAAGGAGAGAGAGAGAGAGAGAGAGAAAGGAGAGAGAGAGAGAAAGGAGAGAGAGAGAGAGAGAGAGAGAGAGAGAGAGAGAGAGAGAGAGAGAGAGAGAGAGAGAGAGAGAGAGAGAGAGAGCAGGCTCAATCGAGAGAAAGGTTGAATGGGATCCATGCCTCGCTCAACGGATCCTCAGGCCACTCAAACGCTCCTCTGGAAAAAGCTGTAAATTCTGTTCATTACCCCCCATAAATATGACATCCCAGCATTCCAGAATTAGGCCTCAATGTGTGAAAAAAATCATTAAACCAGGAATACAGAATACGGAGCAAGGAGGAGAAAAAGGCGGAGAAAGGGAGAGAGACAGACATGTGAAAGGCATTACTCTTCATGTGCGTTTTGTCTGAGCAGCAGTGTGTGTGTGTGTGTGTGTGTGTGTGTGTGTGTGTGTGTGTGTGTGTGTGGAAGGGAGTACATATGTCTTCAATCCACATAGTCAGTATTACGTGATCTTTACAGAAGAAAAGAAACCTCTCTATCTGTCACATTGTCTGCTTTAAGCTGTGGTTTACTGAATAAATAATTACTGTGTGTGTATGTGTTGCATCTGCCCTAACCAGACCATATATCATCCTATCTGACTGTCCCCACTCCCCTGAGCTCTTAGTTTCATACAACATCATATCCTCATACAGCTTACCGGCAATCCTTATTTAAGACAACTCGCATTTTCTCGTCAATGTCCTACAGACATCAATGCATGATTAAACCAAAAGTCAAAAGGAGTGCTCAAGTCAGGATTCTAAAGTTAGGGGTCTGGATAAAATATATACAGAAAGATAAATGTGAGAAAGGGAAGAAGGAAAACAATAGAGAGAGTGGAGAGAAGTGGGTTTGGGAAAAAAGTAGGGAGAAGGAGAACAGAAAAGAGAAAGAAAGGGGCCCCTTTTAAGAATGCAACAGGAAGTGGGCACTCTGGAGGTCCCTTTGTATCGTCCTGGTAACAACAGTGGGTGTTCCATGACGCTAAGCAACGGTTCCCCCTTCCCCCTCTCACCTCAAACCACACTCTGTGACCTTTGGTGACCTGTGGTGACCCCAGACACAAAGTGTGAGGGCAAGGTCAGAGCAGAGGAATGCTTCTAGGAGGTGACACCACTCCACCAGACTGGCCCGCGATTTACTGGCACACAAACACACAAACACACACATACACACATACACACACACACATACACACATACACACATACACACACATACACACATACACACACACATTCACACAAACACACACATACACACACATACACACATACACACACATCCTTTGTCCAAATCACCTCTGTCCACTCAGAAGAGAAGAGACATTGGAACCGAGTTTAAACACATGCACACACACCCCTCCCTCCTTCACCCACATCCTCTGTTATAACCAGCCCTCCCCTCCATCCTTCACCCACATCCTCTGTTAACACCAGCCCTCCCCTCCCTCCTTCACCCACATCCTCTGTTATAACCAGCCCTCCCCTCCATCCTTCACCCACATCCTCTGTTATAACCAGCCCTCCCCTCCATCCTTCACCCACATCCTCTGTTATAACCAGCCCTCCCCTCCATCCTTCACCCACATCCTCTGTTATAACCAGCCCTCCCCTCCCTCCTTCACCCACATCCTCTGTTATAACCAGCCCTCCCCTCCATCCTTCACCCACATCCTCTGTTATAACCAGCCCTCCCCTCCATCCTTCACCCACATCCTCTGTTATAACCAGCCCTCCCCTCCCTCCTTCACCCACCATCCTCTGTTATAACCAGCCCTCCCCTCCCCTCCATCCTTCACCCACATCCTCTGTTATAACCAGCCCTCCCCTCCATCCTTCACCCACATCCTCTGTTATAACCAGCCCTCCCCTCCCTCCTTCACCCACATCCTCTGTTATAACCAGCCCTCCCCTCCATCCTTCACCCACATCCTCTGTTATAACCAGCCCTCCCCTCCCTCCTTCACCCACATCCTCTGTTATAACCAGCCCTCCCCTCCATCCTTCACCCACATCCTCTGTTATAACCAGCCCTCCCCTCCCTCCTTCACCCACCATCCTCTGTTATAACCAGCCCTCCCTCCCTCCTTCACCCACATCCTCTGTTATAACCAGCCCTCCCCTCCATCCTTCACCCACATCCTCTGTTATAACCAGCCCTCCCCTCCCTCCTTCACCCACCATCCTCTGTTATAACCAGCCCTCCCCTCCCTCCTTCACCCACATCCTCTGTTATAACCAGCCCTCCCCTCCATCCTTGGTTCCTCAGTCCTCTACATCCATCCCTCTGTCCCTGACCTGGAAGTGAACCTGAAGAGGGGTAGAGAGTCAGAGAGGACACTAGTGTCACTGTGACCTCTAGTCACCTCCAGGACCTGACTTCATTGGCCCAATTAACTGCCATTAACATCAGGTCACGGAATAACATTACTGTCTACACACACACACGCACGCACGCACACACACACACACACACACACACACACACACACACACACACACACACACACACACACACACACACACACACACACACACACACACACACAGAACTAATGTGAGTTAATGAAGGTTGTAATTAAGAAGCCACAGTGATGATCGGAAATCACAGAGCAGAGATAAAGATCTCAGATATCCATACAGATGTGTGTGTGTGTGTGTGTGTGTGTGTGTGTGTGTGTGTGTGTGTGTGTGTGTGTGTGTGTGTGTGTGTGTGTGTGTGTGTGTGTGAGCGATCAGGGAGATATGCAGCCAGATCTATGAGATGATAGATGCTGGATGGTTGCTAGATAGCGTATGGTTTCCTGTGATGTTAAATAGTCTAGACTCAGTGTTTGGTCATACTGTGGCAGTATGGTATACTGAACAACAACAGCCTATGGAGGAGATGGAGGGAGAAAGATAGGGGCGGTAGAGGAAGAGGGGGACAATATAGATTTCCTAACTCAAAGCTCGAAACAGTCTTTGTTTCACCCAATGTTCCCCTAACTCTCCAGAGCACCAGTGACCTAACTCCAATCTGTGTTTGTGTGAGTGTGTGTTTACGTCAATGATGCTGACTGTGTTTTAGTGTGAAATGTGAGTCACTCTCTTTTTCCTTCATTTTTTCTAGTTTACAGTTGAGTGGCACTCCAAGAGGAAATGGCACTTCAGTGGCCGTGAGCTTCACTTTTCTCTCTCTAGCTCCCCCCTTTCTCTCCCGCCCTCTCTCGTTCACTCTCTCTCTTTCTCTTTTCACGCCCTGCACAGTGAGCCGACAGAGGCCCAGACTTCTACAGCAGCTGGAATGTCAGCAAGAGGGAAAGAGAATGAAAGAGGATAAAAGAAAGATGGAAATGTATGAAAAGGGGAGGACAGAGATGCTGGTGCATATTTAGTGCTGAAGGGGGAATGCAAACACTTTAGGAAGTGAAGCAAAGAGATGTATTCCATCCACTCATACTAAACATGTGCATCTATCATTGAAACAGATCTATGTTTTTGTATTTAGATAATGAACAACGGTATGGGTAGCGTACCGACATTAGAAGGGTGGGTAGCGCCATCTTGAATTGCCATAGTAACGATGGACTCCAATGCGTCATTGACAGGATTGATGTGAGTTTTGGTGCAGGGACTGAAAATGATTGACTGCTGCCACCGGGAGGCCCCTCGCCTCCAATGGACCTGAAAGGTTTCTCAAAACTTTGACAGCTTTGTCACTGAGATCAGGACAATAATATTAAGGTATGAAACTGTATACAATTCATGTTTATGTTGGTTATTTTGGAGTATTCTTTCCGACTGATAAGATGAGTCTGTGGAATGAACCTCTGACAACAAGCTGAGTAGGCAGTCAGCCAGAAACGAGGCTAGCTAGCTAGCCTACTTGATTTAGCTCATCTTGTCTTTTTGATGTTAATGTTGTCTTTGATAACTGTACAAAATAAAATGCTCATACTGACACTTTGAATAGCATTTGTCATTGGTATTAGCTAAGAGCTAAAATGAAAACATGAATACAGTAGCTAACTATCCAGCCACAACTAAGAGAGGTCTGCTGCAGGATTGCTATTTTACCAGTAAAATGTATCATACCCATATAATTATTAGCTAGATACATAACTAGACATCTCATTAGATGTCTGTTTATATGTGATATGACTCCAAGAAAATAGTAGCTAAGCCTGCTGGTTGTTGACTGCAAGAATGAATATAGCCTAAGTATGAAGCCTAACCCCTATGATGATAGCTAGCTAATAGCTATTACTTTTGCAAGCTCAGGCTGGTAGTCAGCATGGTAACTAGATCATCCTGGTCAAAGTTTATTGGTCGCGTACACAGATTTGCAGATGATATCGCAGGTGCAGCGAAATGCTTGTAAGCAAAATGCTAGCTGGTAACTGTCAATGATGCATTATTGTTGTGTACTATTAGGCCTGTATACTGTATACTGTATACTGTATACTGTTCTATGTTTTGGTAAATAGTCTCCATCTCACTCCTCTGTATGTAGAAGACCGGTGGACCGTCAGCTCTCAGACCATCGTGAGGAGGATATGACCTGGTTTGTTTGTGATGCAACAAGGGAAAGCAGTAATGTATCATAGGGAAACAACACTATGTCAGTGAGTGTGACTCATTACAGACATGGGCACTAATAAAGGGACTCCTAGTCTTCACCCAGTAGCTCAGATTGTCACTGGTCATTTCCCCTCCCATGCATGCTATTCATTTACTCACATTCTGTGTGTATTAGGCTGTAGGCCTTGTGTATTAGGCTATAGGTATAGTGTATTAGGCTATAGGTATAGTGTATTAGCTGTAGGCATAGTGTATTAGGCTGTAAGCCTTGTGTATTAGGCTATAGGTATAGTGTATTAGGCTATAGGTATAGTGTATTAGGCTATAGGTATAGTGTATTGGGCTGTAGGCATAGTGTATTAGGCTGTAGGCCTTGTGTATTAGTCTATAGGTATAGTGTATTAGGCTATAGGCATAGTGTATTAGGCTATAGGCATAGTGTATTATGCTGTAGGCCTTGTGTATTAGGCTATAGGCCTTGTGTATTAGGATGTAGGCCTTGTGTATTAGGCTATAGGCATAGTGTATTAGGCTGTAGGCCTTGTGTATTAGGCTGTAGGTAGTGTATTAGGCTGGAGGCATAGTGTATTAGGCTATAAGCATAGTGTATTAGGATGCAGGCCTTGTGTATTAGGCTATAGGTATAGTGTATTAGGCTGTAGGCATAGTGTATTAGGCTGTAGGCCTTGTGTATTAGGCTATAGGCATAGTGTATTAGGCTATAGGTATAGTGTATTAGGCTATAGGCATAGTGTATTAGGCTGTAGGCCTTGTGTATTAGGCTATAGGTATAGTTTATTAGGCTGTAGGCATAGTGTATTAGGCTATAGGCATAGTGTATTGGGCTGTAGGCCTTGTGTATTAGGATGTAGGCCTTGTGTATTAGGCTGTAGGTATAGTGTATTAGGCTGTAGGCATAGTGTATTAGGCTGTAGGCCTTGTGTATTAGGCTGTAGGCCTTGTGTATTAGGCTGTAGGCCTTGCGTATTAGGCTGTAGGCCTTGTGTATTAGGCTGTAGGCCTTGTGTATTAGGCTATAGGCCTTGTGTATTAGGCTGTAGGCCTTGTGTATTAGGCTGTAGGCCTTGTGTATTAGGCTGTAGGCCTTGTGTATTAGGCTGTAGGCCTTGTGTATTAGGCTGTAGGCTTTGTGTATTAGGCTGTAGGCCTTGTGTATTTTGTATTCCCTTCAATAAAGTTCTTGATTTAATAATATTATATTACTTGTGTATGCCTTTCCTTATACACATTTTCACAGGTGTTTTTTCTTGACTGATTACCATTCGATTGATGTGGTGCTATTGTCAGTCATATCATTTGAAAAGTCTGTTTCTCAGCTTTCAAAATATGTATCATGTTTTCATATATGGTTTGACATCAGCAAATGTTGCTTCTTGATACATGCTGAGTTCATGGTCATTCAGACAGTTTGGGGATTCAGACAGTTTGGAGATTCAGAGAGTTTGGGGATTCAGACAGTTTGGGGATTCAGACAGTTTGAGGAGTCAGACAGTTTGGGGATTCAGACAGTTTGGGGATTCAGACAGTTTGGGGATTCAGACAGTTTGGGGATTCAGACAGTTTGGGGAGTCAGACAGTTTGGGGAGTCAGACAGTTTGGGGAGTCAGACAGTTTGGGGATTCAGACAGTTTGGGGAGTCAGACAGTTTGGGGATTCAGACAGTTTGGGGATTCAGACAGTTTGGAGATTCAGACAGTTTGGGGAGTGAGACAGTTTGGGGATTCAGACAGTTTGGGGATTCAGACAGTTTGGAGATTCAGACAGTTTGGGGATTCAGACAGTTTGGGGATTCAGACAGTTTGGGGATTCAGACAGTTTGGGGATTCAGACAGTTTGGGGAGTCAGACAGTTTGGGGAGTCAGACAGTTTGGGGATTCAGACAGTTTGGGGATTCAGACAGTTTGGGGAGTCAGACAGTTTGGGGATTCAGACAATTTGGGGATTCAGACAGTTTGGGGAGTCAGACAGTTTGGGGATTCAGACAGTTTGGGGATTCAGACAGTTTGGAGATTCAGACAGTTTGGGGATTCAGACAGTTTGGGGATTCAGACAGTTTGGGGATTCAGACAGTTTGGGGATTCAGACAGTTTGGGGAGTCAGACAGTTTGGGGATTCAGACAGTTTGGGGAAATCCTGCCAGTGATGCAACAATGTGGCGATTTACAGTTACAGTTAGATGGTGACCTAAAGTCTACTGTTTCCATTCCCCTTGAAACCTACATTCACAAAACACAGACAGAGGGAAAAAACTAAAGAAAAGGGAGGGAGGCACCTGGTTCTCGTCAGACACACACAAACACACACACCAGCACACACAGAGGGCTTTGAGGTTTGGGAGGGATTTGCCTGGTGATGTTTGTAACCTGCTATGCACAATTTAACATCCAGTCCTGTGGATGCAACCTCCACCCCCTCCTCCGCCTTCTCACCACTCAGAGAGAGAAAGCATGTCATGCTGTTTCTCGAGAGGTCGTCTGTCAGGGGCAGAGAGCAGTAGATGGAGACGCCAGAGAAAGAGGCTGGGTTGAATCCTGGCTTTGTGAAAGAAGAGGCTGGGTTGAATCCTGGCTTTGTGAAAGAAGAGGCTGGGTTGAATCCTGGCTTTGTGAAAGAAGAGGCTGGGTTGAATCCTGGCTTTGTGAAAGAAGAGGCTGGGTGGAATCCTGGCTTTGTGAAAGAAGAGGCTGGGTGGAATCCTGGCTTTGTGAAAGAAGAGGCTGGGTGGAATCCTGGCTTTGTGAAAGAAGAGGCTGGGTGGAATCCTGGCTTTGTGAAAGAAGAGGCTGGGTGGAATCCTGGCTTTGTGAAAGAAGAGGCTGGGTGGAATCCTGGCTTTGTGAAAGAAGAGGCTGGGTGGAATCCTGGCTTTGTGAAAGAAGAGGCTGGGTGGAATCCTGGCTTTGTGAAAGAAGAGGCTGGGATTCTTAGAGGGGTCCACTTTTTTCACTCCTGGTTCCCCCTCTCACACTCGCTCACTTTCTTTCTTTCTTTTCTCTTTCTTTCTTTCTTTCTTTCTTTCTTTCTTTCTTTCTTTCTTTCTTTCTTTTCTCTCTCTCTCTCTCTCTCTCTCTCTCTCTTTTCTCTCAATCTGTTCTGTCTTGGTATAGGATACAGTTAGGTTTGCGTCTCCCTCTGGTCTCAGTCTGGGGAAGCAGAACTGGTCTTCCCCCCTCTGCCTCTCTCCTCTATCCTCTCTCTCTCTATCTTTTTCTTTCATTCTGTTCTTTCTGGGGAGGCAGACAGGGCACATTCCTCAGGGAGGCCCAGGCGCCCTTTTCTGACACGTCTCAGCAATACACCCCTCCCTCCATCCCCATCCCCTCTTTCTCTATCCCCCAATCTCCCTCCACCTCTACCCGTCCATCTCTCTCACCTTCTGTTACATCTATCTACCTGTAGGGCCTCTCACCCCCTCCCTCTCTTTATCTCACACACACACCCAACACTTTTACACTTCCACTCCTCTCACTACTCCTCCCTCACTTTACCCTGCAGCTCGGACCAGAGAGAGAGAGAGAAGAGAGAGAGAAGAGAAAGGAGAGAGAGGCCGGTGGAGTGGTTTGACGGCTGGAGATGGCTGTGATTTCTCCCAGGCTCCCAAGGGGCCCAGGGGAAAACGGCTTTGTGTTCTAACAACACCGCCCTGTGAAGAGCACTGTGTGTCTGAGCGTATGTGTGTATCTCCATGTGTGTGCGTGTGTGTGTGTCATGTGTGTGTATAGGCACCATGGTTCCTCTCGGGTCCAGTGCGCCTTGGCAGGTTATTTGACCACCTACACTGCTATGCACTTCAGGTGGATGAGGAGAATAAAGGAAAGGGAAGGAGAAAAATAGAAAGTGAGAGAATGTGTGAGAGAGAAAGGGGGGGAGAACAGGTAGGTATTTTACTATAGCCGTGATTTCAAAGGACACTGCAATTCTCACTGGCACGGAACTCAGATCTGGACTGGAGGGGGTGGCGGGGGGGTGACAGGAGAACACACATACACAGATCACTATCCTACTCTACACACAGAGAGAAAGAGAGGGAAAGAAAGAAGGAGAGAGATTACTAAGCCATGTTGAGGGAGATACCGTATACAATAGATATTCTGGGACTTGACTAACACCAGGCCAGGAACTAGAGGAGAGGTTGAGCTCCTCTTCCATCAAGCAGAGAGGGCGTGTGAGAGGAAGAGAGAGAAAGATGGAAAGCGAAAGGGTGGTATGTTTGAGGTTGGAAAGGCATTTAAGGAGGAAATGCCACTGTGCACACACGCGCGCACACAGATGCACGCACACACACAGGTGCAACAACACAGAGAAGAGAGACGAGGGCCACAGAATAAAGAGCTACTTGTGTGAGTTACGGGTCAGGGCGGAGCCTGGGTGAGTGTGTGTGTCCAGGGCTGGAGGTTCCAGAGGAAACAGAGGCAGGATGCAGAAAGAAAAGGAGGGAGGAGTGAAAGGGTAGAAAGGGAAAGGGGAAGAGTGGAGAAGTAGATTTTCTCTTCATTAACATAATCCACCTTCATTATAATCCCAGCTCTCGAGTTTCTGAGCTGCTCTTTTCATATAGGTACCTCAGCTCAAACTTAATGTACAATAATGCTGTCATACTTTTAGGCCTTCTTATGTGCATGTGTGTGTGTGTGTGTGTGTGTGTGTGTGTGTGCGTGCGTGCGTGTGTGCGTGTGTGTGCGTGTGCGTGTGTGTGTGTGTGTGTGTGTGCGTGTGTGTGTGTTATGTCACTAGTCTGGCAGTATAGAGAGTCAGAGAGGAGGAATTTGGGGATCTGGGATAATGGGAAACAAAGTGTGGATTTTCAGCCAAGGAACTCCGGGAAACACAGAAATTCCATCTGATACAGTGGCCAGAGGAGGGGAGACACTGACGCACCGGGGGGAACTAAAACAGCTCAACACTGGCCACATCACGTTGACGTGTCACCAACTGTGAAATAAAACACACACAAGTGTCCATACAAACACACACGTCACAGATGGACTTTTAGATCCATGAGAAGATAAAATAGTGTTTTTTAGTTATAAATACACACACACACACACACACACACACACACACACACACACACACACACACACACACACACACACACACACACACACACACACACACACACACACACACACACACACACTCACAGACAAGTCATTTCTCCAGTATGTATGAGTCATGTAAGACTGGGAAAGGAAAGTGAATACATTTCACAGAAGTACAAGGGAAGATGATGCTGTTTCTCATGTAGTTCAGAGTTTACAGGGATCTGAATGTAATAACATGCATGTGCTTTGTCATTGACATCTTAACATGTCAGCACGTCTCCTCAACGTGTTGCGTGTGAGACTGTAAGATAGCACAGTTTGTCTGCATTACATCAAATGAATTAGGCTGTAGACAACATGCAACAATTTCAAAGATTTTACTGAGTTACAGTTCAAATAAGGAAATCAGTCAATTGAAATAAATTCATTAGGCCCTAATCTATGTATTTAACATGACTGGTAATACAGATATGCATCTGTTGGTCACAGATATCTTTAAAAAAGGTAGGGGCGTGGATCAGAAAACCAGTGCAACACATCCGCTTCGCATAGAGTTCATCAGGCTGGTGATTGTTGCTTGTGGAATGTTGTCCAACTCCTCTTCAATGGCTGTGCGAAGTTGCTGGATATTGGCGGGAACTGGAACATGCTGTTGTACACGTCGATCCAGAGCATCCCAAACATGGTCAATAGGTGACATGTCTGGTGAGTATGCAGGCCATGCTAGAACTGGAATATTTTCAGCTTCCAGGAATGGTGTATAGATCTTTGCGACATGTGGCCTTGCATTATCATGCTGAAACATGAGGTGATGGCGGCGGATGAATGGCACGGCAATGGGCCTCAGGATCTCCTCACGGTATCTCTGTGCATTCAAATTGCCATTGATAAAATGCAAAATCTGTAGTTTATGCCAGTCCATACCATAACCCCACCGCCACCATGGGGCACTCTGTTTGTTCACAATGTTGACGTTGGCAAACCACTCGCCATACATGCTGTCTGCCATCTGCCCGGGAACAGTTGAAACCGGCATTCATTCGTGAAGAGCACATTTCTCCAGCGTGCCAGTGGCCATTGAAGATGAGCATTTGGTTACGACGCCAAACTGTAATCAGGTCAAGACCCTGGTGAGGACGAGGAGCAAGCAGATGAGCTACTCTGAGACAGTTTCTGACAGAAATCCTTCGGTTGTGCAAACCCACAGTATCATCAACTGTCAAGGTGGCTGGTCTCAGACGATCATTATGTCAATTGCACGCTCCCTCAAAACTTGAGACATCTGTGACATTGTGTTGTATGACAAAACCGCACATTTTAGAGTGGCCTTTTATTGTCCCCAGTATAAGGTCACCTGTGTAATGATCATGCCATTTAATCAGCTTCTCGATATGCCACACCTGTCAGGTGGATGGATTCTATTGGCTAAAGGACAAATTCTCACTAACAGGGATGTAAACACATTTGTGTTTTTTTATTTCAGGTCATGAAACATGGGACCAACACTTTGGTGTTTATATATTTTTTTCAGAGTACATGTTCATTAAATGGCACAAGTGATGGATGTTGCACAACCACACACAGACACCTGCAAGCCCGTATGCACAAACAAATGAGCATGAAGTGCACACACACGCAAGCATGCGCCAACACAAGGATACACACACACACCTGCTGCTGCTGGAGGTGCAGTAGGTCCACTGGGCTGATCTCCCCATTGGTGTCCCCGTTGGACCCGCCTTCTCTCCCTCCCCCGCCGTCCGAATGGCTGCTGAGGCTGCTGACTCCGTTCTGATTGGAGGGCGTAGTTCGAGTGGTCTCAGAGGCCGATTCCACCATCATCACGTGGCACCTGAGAGCGAGGGAGGAGAAGGAGGAGAGGACAGAGAAAGGTAAGCAGAGATTAAGTGATGGTGAATGAGTGCAGCCATGGCGGTTTGCTCTGGACCTGGAGGAGTCTGGGTCAACAAACAAAAGAGTTGGGAAACTAAAGTACACACACACACACACACGCGTGAGCTCTGCAGAATGCCCGTGTTCTCAGGGTAAAGTTGTGTGTGTGTGTGTATGTGTGTGTGTCTGTATGTCTGTGTGTGTGTGTTGTGTGTGTGTGTACGTGCGTGCGTGTGTGTGTCTGTGTGTGCGTGCGTGTGTGTGTGTGTATCTGTGTGTGCGTGTGTGTGTGTGTGTGTCTGTGTGTGCGTGTGTGTGTGTTTTCAGTAAAAGCTCAGGCTTATCTGCCAGCCTTGATAACACTAAGTAAACAAGTACAGTATGCACCCACGCTGCCATTCTCATGTGGTCATAGCAACACTTGAGCCTTCCTGAATGTGTGGGGGGAACACAGGGCTGAAAGAGTCAGACAACCCTTATAGGCATCAGTAGAAAAGCCCAACTTTCTACAATATCCAGAGATGCTGAGTGTGTGTACAGAGCAGGCTTGTCTTGGAGTGGAGGATGTTTGATGCGTGTTCACGACAAAATGCGTCTCTGTGAGTTTGTTGGAACAAAGGCGCGGGATGCATCTTTAGGAGAAAGAATGAGCGTGGGAGAGAGGAAAGGAGAGACAGAGGAAGAGAGAAGGCGAAGGAGAAAGAATGAGCGTGGGAGAGAGGAAAGGAGAGACAGAGGAAGAGAGAAGGCGAAGGAGAAAGAATGAGCGTGGGAGAGAGGAAAGGAGAGACAGAGGAAGAGAGAAGGCGAAGGAGAAAGAATGAGCGTGGGAGAGAGGAAAGGAGAGACAGAGGAAGAGAGAAGGCGAAGGAGAAAGAATGAGCGTGGGAGAGAGGAAAGGAGAGACAGAGACAGAGAAAGAGAGAAGGAGAAAGAATGAGCATGGGAGAGAGGAAAGGAGAGACAGAGAAAGAGAGAAGGAGAAGGAGAAAGAATGAGCATGGGAGAGAGGAAAGGAGAGACAGAGAAAGAGAGAAGGAGAAGGAGAAAGAATGAGCGTGGGAGAGAGGAAAGGAGAGACAGAGGAAGAGAGAAGGCGAAGGAGAAAGAATGAGCGTGGGAGAGAGGAAAGGAGAGACAGAGGAAGAGAGAAGGCGAAGGAGAAAGAATGAGCATGGGAGAGAGGAAAGGAGAGACAGAGGAAGAGAGAAGGAGAAGGAGAAAGAATGAGCGTGGGAGAGAGGAAAGGAGAGACAGAGGAAGAGAGAAGGCGAAGGAGAAAGAATGAGCGTGGGAGAGAGGAAAGGAGAGACAGAGACAGAGAAAGAGAGAAGGAGAAAGAATGAGCATAGGAGAGAGGAAAGGAGAGACAGAGAAAGAGAGAAGGAGAAGGAGAAAGAATGAGCATGGGAGAGAGGAAAGGAGAGACAGAGAAAGAGAGAAGGAGAAGGAGAAAGAATGAGCATGGGAGAGAGGAAAGGAGAGACAGAGAAAGAGAGAAGGAGAAGGAGAAAGAATGAGCGTGGGAGAGAGGAAAGGAGAGACAGAGAAAGAGAGAAGGAGAAGGAGAAAGAATGAGCATGGGAGAGAGGAAAGGAGAGACAGAGAAAGAGAGAAGGAGAAGGAGAAAGAATGAGCATGGGAGAGAGGAAAGGAGAGACAGAGGAAGAGAGAAGGAGAAGGAGAAAGAATGAGCATGGGAGAGAGGAAAGGAGAGACAGAGAAAGAGAGAAGGAGAAGGAGAAAGAATGAGCATGGGAGAGAGGAAAGGAGAGACAGAGAAAGAGAGAAGGCGAAGGAGAAAGAATGAGCGTGGGAGAGAGGAAAGGAGAGACAGAGGAAGAGAGAAGGAGAAGGAGAAAGAATGAGCATGGGAGAGAGGAAAGGAGAGACAGAGAAAGAGAGAAGGCGAAGGAGAAAGAATGAGCGTGGGAGAGAGGAAAGGAGAGACAGAGGAAGAGAGAAGGCGAAGGAGAAAGAATGAGCGTGGGAGAGAGGAAAGGAGAGACAGAGGAAGAGAGAAGGCGAAGGAGAAAGAATGAGCGTGGGAGAGAGGAAAGGAGAGACAGAGACAGAGAAAGAGAGAAGGAGAAAGAATGAGCATGGGAGAGAGGAAAGGAGAGACAGAGAAAGAGAGAAGGAGAAGGAGAAAGAATGAGCATGGGAGAGAGGAAAGGAGAGACAGAGAAAGAGAGAAGGAGAAGGAGAAAGAATGAGCGTGGGAGAGAGGAAAGGAGAGACAGAGAAAGAGAGAAGGAGAAGGAGAAAGAATGAGCATGGGAGAGAGGAAAGGAGAGACAGAGAAAGAGAGAAGGAGAAGGAGAAAGAATGAGCATGGGAGAGAGGAAAGGAGAGATAGAGAAAGAGAGAAGGAGAAAGCATAACAAGCTCCAACTGATCTGGGCCTGTGAACTGTTAATGATGAACCCAATCTATGCTTTCTGCTCCCAGTTTTAGAAATACACTTTCTCTGTGTTTGTTTCTGCAAGGGCGAACAAAATGCCATCGAGTTATTCCACCCATTATGTGACAAAATGTGTGTGTGTCTGTATTCCACCCGCCTTGCCTTTGGGTGGAGCAAGGAGAGGTATTTCATGAGAGAATTTATATTTTGTTTCGCGCGCGCGTACGTACACAACGTGTGTGTGTGTGTGTGTGTGTGTCCATGCGACAGCAGGTGAGTGTGTGAGAATGCTAGTGGCGCTGCTAATGGAACGTTGCCAGATGCTCGTGGAAAAACAAAAGCCCAAAGGGTGTGTGTGGGTGTGTTCCTTAGTTATGAATACAGTACGTGGTGTGAAAGACAAGCTGTATTGGTTCACCACAACAACAGCTGACAACAACAAATCACACTGAAGCATCTCCCCTCCCAACAGCCACACACACGCATGTACACACACACAGTTGTACATCCAAATATTGCTAGCCAGTGGCTTCCACCCTACCTGACATTTACAGGTAGTAAACGCCTAAACCTCAGCCTGCCCTCTTCCTTCACTCCTCCCTCGCCCTCTCCACCCCTCCTCCACTCTGCTCCCATCTCCTCCCCCTTACCGTGGCTCTCTCTTCACACATCCATACCCGTCTTCCTCACCGCCGTCCCCTCCCCTGTGGCCCTACAGTCAGATCTGTGTGAGCCCCATTGTGTCCCTCTTTCTCTGTCTGTGTGAAGACAGTCATGTGTGGCCAGTAGTCTCCCTCCCTCCATAACAGAACAGGTGTAGTAGCTGCTCCTATGCTGTGCTGAGTGCATTAGAAGGTCTTTAAGGGTCTTTAGGCACAGATTGAGTTTCCTCCAGACTGTACAGCTCATTGACTTCATCCCACAGCAGACGCCTCATACATTTCTCTAACCATGAATCACCCTCTACTAGCTATCACTACCCCTCTCTCTACAGCATACCTCCAGGAGAGGAAGAGATAGAAGGTGAACAAGGGTTGGTTGGTGGACCTGTCACTTTTAAACAGTTACACAAGCATCCATGCACAAACATACAAACAAACACACACACAAACACACACACACAGACATACACAGAGCAGTGCGGTGTGGTATACTACGGTTCTGTAATGTCATATCCTGTAATGGGTGTATATAGCTGCAGTAATAGGAGGTCAAAGGGAGAGACACGGGCATAAATCTATCCTAGACTAGAGTCTTTCATTAGAGCTGTGAGACAGAAGACGCAGCGCACACACACACCCCTTTAAGTGTATCTGGCAGAGCAGAAAAGCTTCCCGTGCAGAGGCCTGCCCTGACGAGTTAGAAACACAAACACAAACCAAACCCCCTGCAGCTGAACCCCTGACCTGAGAGAGAGCAGGAAGAAGCATTCGACTACCCCGAGGGATGGAGAGAGGGAGGGATGGATGGATGGATGGAGGAAGAAGGAGGGAGAGAGAAGGGAGGAGGTGTACAGATCAGAGGGATAAATAATGTTTGGGATAGAGGGGGAATAAAGTGTTCCTCTGCCTTTTAATTGGGATGGAGAAGAAGAGAGAGGGGATGGGACAGAACATGCCTCAGCTGCAGGACAGAAAGAGAGAGAGCGAGAGCGAGAGAGAGAGAGAGAGAGACAGAGAGAGAGAGAGAGAGAGAGAGAGAAAGAAAGAGAGGGAGAGAGAGAGAGAGAGGGAGGGAGAGAGAGAGAGAGAGAGAGAGAGAGGGAGAGAGAGGGAGGGAGAGAGAGAGGGAGAGAGAGAGGGAGAGAGGGAGGGAGAGAGAGAGGGAGAGAGAGGGAGAGAGAGAGGGGAGGGAGAGAGAGAGGGAGAGAGAGAGAGCGAGACAGAGAGAGAGACAGAGTGAGAGAGAGAGAGAGAGAGAAAGAAAGAGAGGGAGAGAGAGAGAGAGAGAGAGAGAGAGGGAGGGAGGGAGAGAGAGAGAGAGAGAGGGAGAGAGAGAGAGAGACAGAGAGAGAGAGAGAGAGAGAGAGAGAGAAAGAGAGAGAGAGAGAGAGAGAAAATTCTCTCTGGCATGTGTAATTAATTGAGTTGGGTGGATCATACAGTACGTCCTGTTACTACAGGTAGCGTCTGCAAAGGCTCCTGGGTAAAAACCTGCTGGAAGGCCTTGTGTAGGCACAACGCACAGAGGAGGTACTTACCTAAACACCTCCCACCCACTAGCACTGATAACCCTGTATGAGTCATCCATCCCCATCCCAATATCTAGCCTGGTATCATAGACTAAACGCAGCATAGTAACGGTAAATCCAGGAAAGTATGTTGGTTGTTGTGGATGGATGGATGGATGGATGGATGGATGGTTGGGCGAATAATGCGAATGTTTGGCAACCCAAAGGTTGCGTGTTCAAAACTCATCACTGACAACTTTTGCATTTTCGCTACTTTGCAACTAGTTAGCATGTTAGCTAACCCGTTCCCTAACCTTAACCCTAACTCCTAACCCTAACCTTAACACTAACCTTAACCACTAACCCTAAGCAACCTAGCTACCTAGCTAATGTTAGCTACAACAAATTTGGTATTTGTAACATATCATCTGTTTTGCAAATTCGTAACTTATCATACTAATTGTAATTCGTAGCATATCATACAAAATGGATGACGGACATCCACAAACTAAGAAATACCATATGAAAGGTATTGGTGTGTTCTGGATTTACATTACTATGTTACGTCTACCCCTGAGTAAAGGTTGCACCATTACCCTCATCTAAAGTGACACAAACCAACAGACTGGGCAGCCATATTATCTTCTCAAGGCCAGACCACACTACCCTGAAGGAGAGACGAGTAGAGGAGAGTAGCGAACACCCCCCTCCTCTTCTCTACTCACTCTAAAGACTTTGGGGGGATTGAGTCTTACTGATTCCCAAAGCTCACACCGATCACTCCCTTCTCCCAACTCCAAGATCCCCCTCCCTCTCACTTCCCCTCCCACCTTCTCCCCTACGGGTTTGTGGTGTAGATCCAGTCTGTTCCGGTCTGTCTCCCAGCCCAATCCCTCAGTAATGCCATCTCTTCCCTGTCCTACAGCTCACAATACAAGGATCACTGGCTAGCTGCCTGGGAGCACTGGAGACAGGCCAGTACACTTCCAGAACTTTCTCTTCGTAATAATAACTTTCTCACACACACACACACACACACACACACACACACACACACACACACACACACACACACACACACACACACACACACACACACACACACACACACACACACACACACACACACACACACACACACACTGTCAGACACATTCTCTCAGGAGACAGACATGTTGTTGACAAACTGTTTATGATTAGCAGCTCCAGAGCAGGAATACACTGTAGTCTTCAGTCAACTATACAATAACAACATATTACAACAATAAAGTACGTGATGGTACACAATGTAATCCCCCTGCTTACCTCGGCTCCAAATTCTAACCCAATGTCAGTTTGGTTTGAATATTTTTTTCTCCCTTAATCTTTTCTTCACTTTTCCTTTTTTCTTTGTCTTCTCTCTCATCCCTTGTTCTCTTTCAACATGTTCTGCAGTGTAATGACCCCTCTCTGAGGCACAGCTCTGATTGGCTTAACTCCTGCACACCTGCAGTTAACTCCTCCCCCTCCCTGTATGCGTGTGCAAGTATATTTGTGGCGTGTGTGTCGTGTATGTGTGTGTGCATGCTAAAGAGTGTGTGTGTGTGTGTGTGTGTGTGTGTGCATGCTAAAGAGTGTGTGTGTATGTGTGTGTGCATGCTAAAGAGTGTGTGTGTGTGTGTGTGTGTGTGTGTGTGTGTGCATGCTAAAGAGTGTGTGTGTGTGTGTGTGTGTGTGTGTGCATGCTAAAGAGTGTGTGTGTGTGTGTGTGTGCATGCTAAAGAGTGTGTGTGTGTATGTGTGTGTGCATGCTAAAGAGTGTGTGTGTGTATGTGTGTGTGTTTACAGCAGCTTACTGGGTTATTAAGTCTTTATCATGTTAAGCCTCATGTGGGAATATTTATACTGCTCCCTGAATGACTGTTTCCCCGCCTTGCATCAGCTCCCAGGAACACTGCTTATTAATACAGGGAACTGGGAAGGGAGACGGGGGGGGGTTTAGAGGTGCTAACGCATCTCCACCTCTCTCTCCATCTGTTACGCCCCTCTTGCTCACTCTCTCTGTCTATCGCCACACCAGCTCTCTACTTTTTTATGCCTATGCCCTCTCTCTTTCTGATTTCCCTCTCTATCTATCTATCTCTCTTCCATTACCCCTCTCTATCTATCTCTCTTTCTGATTTCCCTCTCTATCTATCTCTCTTTCTGATTTCCCTCTCTATCTATCTCTTTCTGATTTCCCTCTCTATCTATCTCTCTTGCATTACCCCTCTCTATCTATCTCTCTTTCTGATTTCCCTCTCTATCTATCTCTCTTTCTGATTTCCCTCTCTATCTATTTATCTCTCTTTCTGATTTCCCTCTATATCTATCTGTCTTTCTGATTTCCCTCTCTATCTATCTATCTCTCCCATTACCCCTCTCTATCTATCTCTCTTTCTGATTTCCCTCTCTATCTATCTATCTCTCTTTCTGATTTCCCTCTCTATCTATCTCTCTTTCTGATTTCCCTCTCTATCTATCTATCTCTCTTTCTGATTTCCCTCTCTATCTATCTATCTCTCTCTCTCCCATTACCCCTCTATATCTATCTCTCTCCCTTTATCCCTCTCTATCTACCTCTCTCCCTTTATCCCTCTCTATCTATCTCTCTCTCCCTTTATCCCTCTCTATCTCTCTCCCATTATCCATCTCTATCTATCTATCTCTCTCCCTTTATCCCTCTCTATCTATCTCTCTCCCATTATCCATCTCTATCTATCTCTCTCCCTTTATCCCTCTCTATCTATCTCTCTCCCTTTATCTCTCCTCCAGGCCACTGAAACAGAGCTCCTTGTGCAGTCTGATCTCCACTAGAACATCTCGAACCCTGCTAAATAAAACCCCACAGGATTTAGATAACCCAGTCACACAACACATGCAGATAATAGCATAAACAGTCTCACCCAAACACTCCTCTTCAGGGCAGCTAGGAAAACCACATGCTGAGAACCTACTGTGAACATGAAGGTTGCTCTGCTCTGCTCTCCAGTCTACTGTGAACATGAAGGCTGCTCTGCTCTCCAGTCTACTGTGAACATGAAGGTTGCTCTGCTCTGCTCTCCAGTCTACTGTGAACATGAAGGTTGCTCTGCTCTGCTCTCCAGTCTACTGTGAACATGAAGGCTGCTCTGCTTTCCAGTCTACTGTGAACATGAAGGTTGCTCTGCTCTCCAGTCTACTGTGAACATGAAGGTTGCTCTGCTCTCCAGTCTACTGTGAACATGAAGGTTGCTCTGCTCTCCAGTCTACTGTGAACATGAAGGTTGCTCTGCTCTCCAGTCTACTCTGAACATGAAGGTTGCTCTGCTCTCCAGTCTACTGTGAACATGAAGGTTGCTCTGCTCTGCTCTCCAGTCTACTGTGAACATGAAGGTTGCTCTGCTCTGCTCTCCAGTCTACTGTGAACATGAAGGTTGCTCTGCTCTGCTCTCCAGTCTACTGTGAACATGAAGGTTGCTCTGCTCTGCTCTCCAGTCTACTGTGAACATGAAGGTTGCTCTGCTCTCCAGTCTACTGTGAACATGAAGGCTGCTCTGCTCTCCAGTCTACTGTGAACATGAAGGTTGCTCTGCTCTCCAGTCTACTCTAAACATGAAGGCTGCTCTGCTCTCCAGTCTACTGTGAACATGAAGGCTGCTCTGCTCTCCAGTCTACTCTGAACATGAAGACTGCTCTGCTCTCCAGTCTACTGTGAACATGAAGGTTGCTCTGCTCTCCAGTCTACTGTGAACATGAAGGCTGCTCTGCTCTCCAGTCTACTGTGAACATGAAGGCTGCTCTGCTCTCCAGTCTACTGTGAACATGAAGGTTGCTCTGCTCTCCAGTCTACTCTGAACATGAAGGCTGCTCTGCTCTCCAGTCTACTGTGAACATGAAGGCTGCTCTGCTCTCCAGTCTACTGTGAACATGAAGGTTGCTCTGCTCTCCAGTCTACTCTGAACATGAAGGCTGCTCTGCTCTCCAGTCTACTGTGAACATGAAGGCTGCTCTGCTCTCCAGTCTACTGTGAACATGAAGGTTGCTCTGCTCTCCAGTCTACTGTGAACATGAAGGTTGCTCTGCTCTCCAGTCTACTGTGAACATGAAGGTTGCTCTGCTCTCCAGTCTACTGTGAACATGAAGGTTGCTCTGCTCTCCAGTCTACTGTGAACATGAAGGTTGCTCTGCTCTCCAGTCTACTGTGAACATGAAGGCTGCTCTGCTCTCCAGTCTACTGTGAACATGAAGGCTGCTCTGCTCTCCAGTCTACTGTGAACATGAAGGTTGCTCTGCTCTCCAGTCTACTGTGAACATGAAGGCTGCTCTGCTCTCCAGTCTACTGTGAACATGAAGGCTGCTCTGCTCTCCAGTCTACTGTGAACATGAAGGTTGCTCTGCTCTCCAGTCTACTGTGAACATGAAGGTTGCTCTGCTCTCCAGTCTACTGTGAACATGAAGGCTGCTCTGCTCTCCAGTCTACTCTGAACATGAAGGCTGCTCTGCTCTCCAGTCTACTGTGAACATGAAGGCTGCTCTGCTCTCCAGTCTACTGTGAACATGAAGGCTGCTCTGCTCTCCAGTCTACTGTGAACATGAAGGCTGCTCTGCTCTCCAGTCTACTGTGAACATGAAGGTTGCTCTGCTCTCCAGTCTACTCTGAACATGAAGGCTGCTCTGCTCTCCAGTCTACTGTGAACATGAAGGTTGCTCTGCTCTCCAATCTACTGTGAACATGAAGGCTGCTCGCTCTCCCTGTATCTTTTCTTAAACTGAGAGCATTCAAGAAATGCGTATCTAAAATAAACACTTTTCTGTTTGAATGCAGTTTTCTCTACTCTCTGTTGTAAACACTGGGTTTCTGAGCTGGGAGTGTTTGTGCGAGAGAGTGTGTGTGGTGTGTGGGTGTGTGTGTATATGTGTGTGTAGATAAATGAATGCTGGCTCTGTTTGTTTGTTTGAGTCACTAGAGGAAGGACAGGGTGTGTTTGTGTGAGCTAGGCCGTAGGCCAGAGGGCAGGTGCTTTTATGCTTTGTGTGTGTGTGTGTGTGTGTGTGTGTGCACATAGTATGTGTGTGTATGTGTATATGTGTGTATGTGTATATGTGTTTGTCATAGAGAGAGAGGGAGAATAGTGTGTCCATATGGCCTAATGTCTCTGTCCAGATGTAACCCCGTATTTCCCTCTCCACCCTGAACTTCCCCTGTACCCTGTCTGCACCAGCACCATCAAAGGCCTCAACCCTTCCCTCTCGCCCCTCTCAGCCTGCCTATCCTCCCTCACCTCCCCCTGATCCAGATTAGGACAGGCTGGAATGTCCTGACAGTAAAGGAAAGATCCTCGCTTGAAGACAGCTTAGCTTGAGGACTCAACCATTCCTCTTCTATAGGAGGGGGGTCCACTCTGAAGAGATACACACATAGATGCACGCAGGGACACACATACTGGCTCTCTCTGTAGCCATGGCACACTGCTGCACTTGGCATTACATTTCGGTGTGTCTGTGTGTGTTTGTGTGTCTGTGTGTGTGTCCTTAACCACCCAAAAGACCAACACTGCAGTACAGTCAACTACCTGTCCTCTTTCCTCCTCTGCTCTGTCAACGGGTCGAAAGAAAAGAGGATGTGTGTCATTTCTGAGCTGCAGACAGAAGATGTTTTAATAAAACAGGTTAGAGGAAAGCAGGAATCCCCAAACACCAGTACACTCCCCCTCACCGTCTCTCTTTTTATTCAGACATCTCTCACTCCCCCTCACCCTCTCTCTCTTTATTCAGACATCTCTCACTCCCCCTCACCGTCTCTTTTTATTCACACATCTCTCACTCCCCTCACCCTCTCTCTTTTTATTCAGACATCTCTCACTCCCCCTCACCCTCTCTCTTTTTATTCAGACATCTCTCACTCCCCCTCACCCTCTCTCTCTTTATTCAGACATCTCTCACTCCCCCTCACCGTCTCTTTTTATTCACACATCTCTCACTCCCCCTCACCCTCTCTCTTTTTATTCAGACATCTCTCACTCCCCCTCACCCTCTCTCTTTTTATTCAGACATCTCTCACTCCCCCTCACCCTCTCTCTCTTTATTCAGACATCTCTCACTCCCCCTCACCCTCTCTCTTTTTATTCAGACATCTCTCACTCCCCCTCACCCTCTCTCTCTTTATTCAGACATCTCTCACTCCCCTCACCCTCTCTCTTTTTATTCAGCCATCTCTCACTCCCCCTCACCCTCTCTCTTTTATTCAGCCATCTCTCACTCCCCCTCACCGTCTCTTTTTATTCAGACATCTCTCACTCCCCCTCACCCTCTCTCTCTTTATTCACACATCTCTCACTCCCCCTCACCCTCTCTCTTTTTATTCAGACATCTCTCACTCCCCCTCACCCTCTCTCTTTTTATTCAGACATCTCTCACTCCCCCTCACCCTCTCTCTTTTTATTCAGACATCTCTCACTCCCCCTCACCCTCTCTATTTGTATTCAGACATTTCTCACTCCCCCTCACCCTCTCTCTTTTTATTCAGACATCTCTCACTCCCCCTCACCCTCTCTCTTTTTATTCAGACATCTCTCTCTCCTCCTCACCCTCTCTCTCTTTATTCACACATCTCTCACTCCCCCTCACCCTCTCTCTTTTTATTCAGACATCTCTCACTCCCCCTCACCCTCTCTCTTTTTATTCAGACATCTCTCACTCCCCCTCACCGTCTCTTTTTATTCAGACATCTCTCACTCCCCCTCACCCTCTCTCTTTTATTCAGACATCTCTCACTCCCCCTCACCGTCTCTTTTTATTCAGACATCTCTCACTCCCCCTCACCCTCTCTCTTTTTATTCAGCCATCTCTCACTCCCCCTCACCGTCTCTTTTTATTCAGACATCTCTCACTCCCCCTCACCCTCTCTCTCTTTATTCACACATCTCTCACTCCCCCTCACCCTCTCTCTTTTTATTCAGACATCTCTCACTCCCCCTCACCCTCTCTCTTTTTATTCAGACATCTCTCACTCCCCCTCACCCTCTCTATTTGTATTCAGACATTTCTCACTCCCCCTCACCTTCTCTCTTTTATTCAGACATCTCTCACTCCCCCTCACCCTCTCTCTTTTTATTCAGACATCTCTCTCTCCTCCTCACCCTCTCTCTCTTTATTCACACATCTCTCACTCCCCCTCACCCTCTCTCTTTTTATTCAGACATCTCTCACTCCCCCTCACCCTCTCTCTTTTTATTCAGACATCTCTCACTCCCCCTCACCCTCTCTATTTGTATTCAGACATTTCTCACTCCCCTCACCCTCTCTCTTTTTATTCAGACATCTCTCACTCCCCCTCACCCTCTCTCTTTTTATTCAGACATCTCTCTCTCCTCCTCACCCTCTCTCTTTATTCAGACATCTCTCTCTCTCCCCCTCACCCTCTCTCTCTTTATTCAGACATCTCTCACTCCCCCTCACTGTCTCTTTTTATTCACACATCTCTCACTCCCCCTCACCCTCTCTCTTTTTATTCAGACATCTCTCACTCCCCCTCACCCTCTCTCTTTTTATTCAGACATCTCTCACTCTCCTCCTCACCCTCTCTCTTTATTCAGACATCTCTCTCTCTCCCCCTCACCCTCTCTCTTTTATTCAGACATCTCTCACTCTCCCCTCACCCTCTCTCTCTTTATTCAGACATCTCTCACTCCCCCTCACCCTCTCTCTTTTTATTCAGACATCTCTCTCTCTTCCCTCTCACTCCCTCTCTCTTTATTCAGACATCTCTCTCCCCCTCACTCCCCCTCTCTCTTTATTCAGACATCTCTCACTCCCCCTCACTCCCCCTCTCTCTTTATTCAGACATCTCTCTCTCTTCCCTCTCACCCTATCTCTCTTTATTCAGACATCTCACTCCCCCTCTCTCTTTATTCAGACATCTCTCTCTCCCCTCACTCCCTCTCTCTTTATTCAGACATTTCTCACGTTCTCCCCCTCTATCTCTCTCTCTTTTCTTTCCTCCTCTGCTACAGAGTGGATATCTTTTCGTTCAGCCCAGTTGATTGGTTGCTAGTTGCCTTTAGCTTGCGGCTATATGTCTGGTTAAGGCTACCTGTCTCGGGCTGCTCTGGCCCCTTCTCCAACACTAGCAAGTTAGCCTTTGGTGCATGGCTAAGCTAATGCTAGCTCTGGCTGGCCTGTATCCAGTGCTAGCAGGTGAGCTGCATTAGCCCCCAGACAGACAGAAGAGAGCAGAGAGCTACGGGCCAAGAATATTCAAGCTGGCTGGGCGGCTTCAAAGGGCCTCAGGCCTAGAGAGAGACAGACAGACCTGGCCCCTTCCCAGCGCTTACCCAGCTGATCTAGTCTAACATACAGGCTTAACTACTTCTTGGAACTACACACAGCTCACAGCCTATAATGCCAATCAGACAGTTGGAGTAGAGCAGGGATAGGCAACTAGAACTAACATTCAGCCATGGGACAATTTTTGGATGGTCGGGGTCGGAACATAATTATAATCATTTGTAAACTGCAAATTGACCACAACTAAGCCAAAAAAAGAGAAATAACAATAATTTCATACCTTCATTACGTTGAGACACGATCAAACGTGGGAATACTTCTAATCAGATTTCCAAATTAAACCATTTTTTTGCTGATTTGCTTTTTGGGCTTCCTGGATGGCCCAAAACTTTTTTTTACGACAAACTTTGGGGGGCACCCAAAAAATCCCATAGGGAGACGGTTTGTTGCTTGTTGCCAACAACTGGAGTAGTGTGTGTGAGCATCACATTTTAAGCTGAACCTCCAGTCTAAGAACAGTTCCCCTGTGTGTGTCTCCCCATCCCCTCTCCTCCTCTCCCATGCCATCCCCTCTCCTCCTCTCCCATGCCATCCCCTCCTCTCCCCTCCTCTCCCATCCCCTTCTCTCCCATCCCTTCCTCTCCCATCCCCTTCTCTCCCATCCCCTTCTCTCCCATCCCTTCCTCTCCCATCACCTCCTCTCCCATCCCCTCCTCTCCCCTCCTCTCCCATCCCCTCCTCTCCCATCCCTTCCTCTCCCATCACCTCCTCTCCCATCCCATCCCCTCCTCTCCCACCCCTCCCCTCCCATCTCCTCCCCTCCCATCTCCTCCTCTCCCATCCCCTCCCCTCCCATCTTCTCCTCTCCCACCCACCCCCTCCCCTCCCATCGCATCCTCTCCCATCCCCCCTCCCATCTCCCCTCTCCCCTCTCCCATCCCCTCCCCTCCTCTCACTCCCCTCTCCTCCTCTCCCACCCCCTCCTCTCCCATCTCCTCCTCTCCCATCTCCTCCCTCTCTCCCATCTCCTCCTCTCCCTCCCTCCCGTCCCTCCCCTCCCCTCCAATCCCCTCATCTCCCATCTCCTCCTCTCCCATCCCTTCCCATCCCCTCCTCTCCCATCCCCTCTCCCATCCCCTCTTCTCCCATATCCTCCTCTCCCATCCCCTCCCATCTCCTCACCCATCTCCTCCTCTCCCATCCCCTCCTCACCCATCCCCTCCTCTCCCATCCCTTCCTCTCCCATCACCTCCTCTCCCATCCCATCCCCTCCTCTCCCACCCCTCCCTCCCATCTCCTCCCCTCCCATCTCCTCCTCTCCCATCCCCTCCCCTCCCATCTTCTCCTCTCCCACCCACCCCCTCCCCTCCCATCGCATCCTCTCCCATCCCCTCCCATCTCCTCCTCTCCCATCCCCTCCCCTCCCATCTCCCCTCTCCCCTCTCCCATCCCCTCCCCTCCTCTCACTCCCCTCTCCTCCTCTCCCACCCCCTCCTCTCCCATCTCCTCCTCTCCCATCTCCTCCCTCTCTCCCATCTCCTCCTCTCCCTCCCCCTCCCGTCCCTCCCCTCCCCTCCAATCCCCTCCTCTCCCATCTCCTCCTCTCCCATCCCTTCCCATCCCCTCCTCTCCCATCCCCTCTCCCATCCCCTCTTCTCCCATATCCTCCTCTCCCATCCCCTCCCATCTCCTCACCCATCTCCTCCTCTCCCATCCCCTCCTCACCCATCCCCTCCTCTCCCCTCCTCTCCCATATCCTCCTCACCCATCCCCTCCTCACCCATCCCCTCCTCTCCCCTCCTCTCCCATATCCTCCTCACCCATCCCCTCCTCACCCATCCCCTCCTCTCCCCTCCTCTCCCATATCCTCCTCACCCATCTCCTCCTCTCCCATCCCCTCCTCTCCCAGCCTCTCCCATTTCCTCTCCCATTTCCCAATATTCATCTACTGTAGATAAAGAACAATTCAATGATTATGGCCAGGGATCAACCTGACAGAGAGAGGAGAGAGACAGGGGAATAGGAGAGGTAGAGAAGGAGGGAGAGGGAAAGGAGGCCAGCTAGACGAGGAGTGTCTTGAACCGAAGGAGACAATAATAAAAAGGCAATATTAAAAAAACACACCGAGCCACAACCTACAGTCAGGACATATGGTGCTGAGGCTGTCTGGGCATGTCTGTGTGTGTGTGTGTGTGTGTGTGTCTGTCTGTCTGTGAGTCTGTGTGTGTGTGTGTGTGTGTGAGTCTGTTGTTCTGTGAAGACAAAGTCCCTGTTTGCCGAGCCCATAAAGATTAGAACTCTCAGTCAGGTGGGTTTAGGAGCCATAGGTAAACACACACCACATTCCACACCGATGAGATCGCTCCGTGTGTGTGTGAGTGACCGGGGCAAACATACACTCCTGCCTCCATGCCGACCCCTCTTTTTAGAGTGCAGTAAGTGATTTACCAGCCTGCCCCGTAGACTGCTGTCTAAAAGTAGAGATCTCCACATACACATGGTCACACACACATGATGCATGCACATACACACTCAGACAAATATTTGGAGAAGGAGCAGGCCTCTCACACACCTCATTTATCTGAGGCAAAATCACGAGTCGGAAGAATTGAGGGTTATGATTGTGAGCGTGTGTGTGTGTGTGTGTGTGTGTGTGTGTGTGTGTGTGTGTGTGTGTGTGTGTGTGTGTGTGTGTGTGTGTGTGAGGAATAGGGGTCAAGATATCGGCCGGTTAAACATCATCCTGTGATCATGAGGATGAATAATCCCCTCTGTCTCCCGCCTCTCTCCCACTCCCACTCCCTCTCCCCCTCCCTCTCTCTCCAGTGTTAGGGGGTAAGGGCAGCGTATGACAGTCCACAGTGCTAATACCCTGATTGTATTTAACATGGCGGAACAGAGGTTAGAGGGGGTAGAGAGAGAGAAAAAAGAGGTTGAGAGAAAGAGAGAGAATGGGAGAGAAAGAGAACAGAGGTGGTTTCTTTCTTACCATCAGAAACCAGCTAGCGCACCGCTAAACAATTAGCAGCTAGGTCCTATGAGATACCTTTATTAGAATGACCTTCAGATGGAGAGAGAGAGAGAGAGGGAGAGGGGTGAGTTAAGGGGAATGACTATAGGGGTGAGAGGGTGGTAAGGGAGGGGGAAGAAGGGAAAGAGAAGGGGATGACGGGTGGTCTGAGACGGGGGAGGATGGTGTGATGGTGAAAACGAGGAGAGGTTAAACGGAGGGCCCTGTGGTACTCAATCAAAGCGCTTATCCAGACCTCTGTGGTGTCAAAACAAAATGATACTTATTACACCTAAAATGAACAGTGATGAAGAAGAGAGGGAGGAAAGAGAGAGGAATAAAGGAAGGGATGAGTGATAGTTGTACGTGAGTCTGTCTTCCTCGTGCCTAAACATCCGCCCTGCTCTCTGCTTCTGTCTTCCTGACACAGCACAGAGACAGGGAAAGATCCTGACGTGTGTGTGTGTGTGTGTGTGTATCACAGCATTCGGAGAGTGACAGGTGTCACATGAATCAAAAGATTCAGATGGGTGGTAGTAATTCATCCAGCGTTAGAGTGGGTCTCTGCCACGGTCGTTGTGTGTGTGTGTGTGTGTGTGTGTGTGTGTGTGTGTGCACGTCACTCTAGTCAAAGTGTGTTTCATTTTGTTTCTCTCTGAAGAAAGCTCTCTCCACGTTAAGTTATACAACAGGAGGCTTCTACACCAAACTGAATCCCTCCACTGTTTCAGGGTATAAGGTCTGTCTCTGCTTGTTGTCTAAGTAACCGACACACACGTTGGTCTGTCAGGAAATACATGTGCTGTTCTAAATGTTGTCACAGCCTTCCATATATTGAACATATATCTCCATGTGGAACAAGCAGTGTGATATGATCTTCCCCCAGTCCAATACAAGGTCTGCTGTATGAATGGATCATTTGTGTGAAACATTGAGTTAGCCTTCTCTCAGCCTTGTGGAGTCATCAGATCCCCCTGCAAATATTGACCTGGATATCCTACACATTCCACTATGACAACCTTGTAAACTCAATTACACAGATGAATCAACCTTTAATTATTTCTGTAGGAATACTATGTTCAATTCTGGGCATTTTGATTTGTTTTATTATTGTGGAAACGAGACTGTATTTAGCTATATGAATTACTGTAATTGTGCTTGTTAAATGCCTGAGGCAAAAACAGATTTTTATTTACACAATCAAAACGGTTACTAGGTAGATAAAACAAATACACAGATTTAATTTCACCTGGAAACGAGCAGCAAAATGTCTTTATAAAGTGCTGAAACGGAATTACAAAACGAGGACGGGAAAAAAAGAATGAAAAAAATGGACATGATATAATTTTATACATCTGCTTTCAAGTCAGCCACTTTGCATTTCCCAGTTAATTAATAGATTGGATCAGAGAGGGTTTAATCAAATGTAATTGAATAAGTCCGTAATAAAAACAGGGTAGACTTTAAAGGAGACATGCGGGGAAACGATAGCATGTCCACTTTCAAATTAATTGAATTTTAGTACTTTTGAACTTCGTCCAAGGCATCACAGCATTAATTTATTCACACACCACATCCAAAAAGTGCTAGGACTAGATGATATCCACACACACACACACACACACACACACACACACACACACACACACACACACACACTATGTTTATTGCTGTTTCTTTACACCTCAAAGAGTAAAAGCAGGACAACCAGACTCAGTTTGTACTGATAGTCTTTATTGTTCATCTGGTAATTGTTAGTTTCCCGCGATTCTTTCTCTCTTTTCTCCATGTTTTGTCTTTTGGAGCAAAACTAAAATATTAATTATTTCTAAGGCAGTTCTCATTGCATTAAAAAATGTCTCTTTTATAATTTAGAAGAGAAAGAAAAATCTTTGTTAAAGTGACATGCTAATGAACAGGAGTAGAGCTAACACCAAGAGAATTATTACTGATTTGGAACATACTAATATTAATAGAATAATTTATGCTGCAATATAAATAAATGAAAAGAGTAATTCGTTTGAAAAAGGAGGCCTTCAATTGAATGTAGGAAAAAATAAAAGAAACACTTGGTCTCAGACAAGGGCATTCACTTCCCTGCTGACGCCTCTATCAGAAGCAGCTGAAAGATAAACATATGCACTGTTCACTTTTAAAGCACATTAATATTTCACTTGGCTAATGCAGAATTCACCAGAAACAACTTGTATTGCATGTCTTATTTTCATTTGTACTTAAAGAAAATGGTTTTGGACGATGCAATTGCGCTCCATCCGTGAAACTTTGGTGTATTTAGTTTTTAAATCAGAACCTGACACCCATCCTCTTCACCCCAATCATTTCCCATACCGCGACGGGAGAAGAGGAAGAGGAGTGGACTGGGTCGTTACCATCCTTATTACTCCTCATTAAAATACACGCATCACAAAGAAATACCATCACAAACCGTGTGTGTGTGTGTGTGTTTGTGTGTGTGTGTGTGTGTGTGTGTGTGTGTGTGTGTGTGTGTGTGTGTGTGTGTGTGTGTGTGTGTGTGTGTGTGTGTGTGTGTGTGTGTGTGTGTGTGTGTGTGTGTGTGTGTGTGTGTGTGTGTGTGTGTGTGTGTGTGTGTGTGTGTGTGTGTGTGTGCCTGTCCGTATGCAGAAGTGGAAAAAAAGAACAATATAATTGGAGAAATGCAGTAATAATAGGTATTCACAAAATGATAATTCATATTAAACAGGGAGCATAAAGTCAGCCTCATTTGCATGTTTTAGATGATATGCATTTGAAAAGTAATTTCCGCGGGGCATATGAATGACATTAATTCCCGCGCGGGTTCTGCTATAGACCTGAAACTATCAAACATTCAAACATTTAACAGAGGAAGAAAAAAGCAGTCTCGCGCTTTGGCAAGGGCAGATTTCAAGGTTAAAGTATTTGAATGTGATTTTTAAAGTTCTGTCTGGGTTTGTTTAAAGTTGATCCTCTCCTAGTTAAGAGTTCCATTAACTGGAAGTCTTGCTGAGGCTCAGTTTAAACTGTGCTCCATGTGTTTGTGTGTTTCCCTCCCTTCCAGCCAGAATGACACTTCTCCTCCTAATCCACCTCCATTTCTTCAGTAATAACCGTCTCTAACAGTGTCTGAATCTCCATTGTGACTCAGACAGTACTGGATGTGTGTGTTCCTGTCAAGACAGCCCTGCTTTACTGGAAAACCACGACTACTCGGCATGTACTAATCTACAGCCTACTATGAAGAGTAGACCCAGAATAGACGAGACTAAACCCAGTCCACTCCAGCCCTGTCACTGGCCCTACATACTGAGGATCTACAGACACTGCATGGCCTTCAGAGAGATGACTACCTGAGACAGCATCAACAAGACAAGAAGTTGTAGGGGAAAGATGGAGACAGAGAAGAATGGAAGTGAAGAAGAACGAGAGGAAGAGAAAGGGGGGGAAATTATTTAAAAAATCAGTAGAAAGAAAGAGAGGGGATCCCTTTTAGCCAGTGGGAGAGGGAGGGGAGAGGGGAGGAAGACAGAGGAAGACCCTGGGGCAGGAAGCAGTATGAATATGTGTCTGGCTGCAGTGGAAAATGGGCCTTGGACACACAACACAGCCCGCCACATGACACCACATTCTTCTGCTATTAGAGAATCTGATCTCCAGCCAGACTGACTCATTTGTGTGTGCGTGTGTGTGTGTGTGCGTGTGTTTGTGTGTGCGTGTGTGTGCGCACATGTGCGTGTG
>NC_056430.1:29169404-29176904 GCF_018296145.1 Oncorhynchus tshawytscha | reverse complement strand
CACACACACACACACACACACACACACACACAGTGTTCCCAATAGATTCCTCTGAGTACATGCACACACACACAGACACTGACACACCTACAGACACGCCAACAGACACTGTCACACCTACAGACACAGACACACCTACAGACAGACACACCTACAGACAGACACACCTATAGACACACACATACAGACACAGACACACCTACAGACACAGACACACCTACAGACAGACACACATACAGACAGACACACCTACAGACAGACACACCTATAGACACACACACATACAGACACACATACAGACACAGACACACATACAGACCACAGGAGGTTGGTGGCACCTTAATTGAGGAGGATGGGCTCGTGGTAATGACTGGAGCGGGACCAGTGGAATGGTATCAAATACATCAAACACAAAGTTTCCATGGAAACCATGTGTTTGATGCCATTCCCTTCGCCCCTTTGCAGACATTATTATGAGCCGTCCTCCCCTCAGCAGCCTCCTGTGATACATTCACAAACACACATACACACACTGACAGACAGACAGACACATACAAAAGAGATCAGACATACCTTGAAATCACACAATCATTTTGTCTGTCCATGTGTGGTTTGTGGGGAACTTGGAGTGATCGACGCACCCACCCACCCACCCACCCACCCACCCACCCACCCACCAATCCACCCACCCACCCACCAATCCACCCACCCACCAATCCACCCACCCACCCACCCACCAATCCACCCACCCACCAACCCACCCACCCACCAATCCACCCACCCACCCCCCCCACCCACCAATCCACCCACCCACCAACCCACCCACCAATCCACCCACCAACCCCCCACCCACCAACCCACCCACCAACCCCCCACCCACCAACCCACCCACCAACCCACCCACCCAACCCACCCACCCACCCACCCACACACACCAGCTCCCTGCCCAGTATTTGTGGTGGCTGAATGCAGCTGGTAACATCTGGATGTATTTTAGCTGTGTTTACATTTCCAAAACGCTGAAAGACTACACACACACACACACACACACACACACACACACACACACACACACACACACACACACACACACACACACACACACACACACACACACACACACACACACATACACACACACACACACACACACCCACACACACAGTCTGAAAAACAGTGCAGGTGCCAGAAAAGTAATAAAGCAAGGGGCAGGTCACAAAAGGAGATTGTTTAAATTCTGACGCTGTGTGTTCCTGGACCCACACACACATTCAACACACACTAGTCATTCCTCCCCATCGTCCTGCTGGCGCTCACTTTTCACTAACACACAAGGCGCCACAGCCCTGCTCCAGCAATAACTAACTTCAGAAAACTGGAGAACAGTGAAAATATGAAGCAGCACAGTGCTGGAGAGGAGACGGGAAAGGGATGGGAGGAGGAAAAGAAAGGGATGGGAGGAGGAAAAGAAAGGGATGGGAGGAGGAAAAGAAAGGGATGGGAGGAGGAAAAGAAAGGGATGGGAGGAGGAAAAGAAAGGGATGGGAGGAGGAAAAGAAAGGGATGGGAGGAGGAAAAGAAAGGGATGGGAGGAGGAAAAGAAAGGGATGGGAGGAGGAAAAGAAAGGGATGGGAGGAGGAAAGGAAAGGGATGGGAGGAGGAAAAGGAAGGGATGGGAGGAGGAAAAGAAAGGGATGGGAGGAGGAAAAGAAAGGGATGGGAGGAGGAAAGGAAAGGGATGGGAGGAGGAAAAGAAAGGGATGGGAGGAGGAAAAGAAAGGGATGGGAGGAGGAAAAGAAAGGGATGGGAGGAGAAAAAGAAAGGGATGGGAGGAGGAAAGGAAAGGGATGGGAGGAGGAAAAGAAAGGGATGGGAGGAGAAAAAGAAAGGGATGGGAGGAGGAAAAGAAAGGGATGGGAGGAGGAAAAGAAAGGGATGGGAGGAGGAAAAGAAAGGGATGGGAGGAGGAAAGGAAAGGGATGGGAAGAGGAAAAGAAAGGGATGGGAGGAGGAAAAGAAAGGGATGGGAGGAGGAAAAGAAAGGTATGGGAAGAGGAAAAGAAAGGGATGGGAGGAGGAAAAGAAAGGTATGGGAGGAGGAAAAGAAAGGGATGGGAGGAGGAAAAGAAAGGTATGGGAAGAGGAAAAGAAAGGAAGAAAAAAGAGAGAGAGTGATCAATGAAGAAGACAATGGACAGATGTGCAGCAATGCCTGTGGAAGGCTTGGTGTCGGACGTGCTGGAGCTGTGAGTGTTGGCAGAGGTGTCTATATCTCTCTCTCTCTCACTCTCTTTCTCTCTCTCCATTCTGTTACCTCACCCTCTAGAGTGTGTCGGGACCAAGGGCACAGACCCAGAAGAGACAGACAAACAGACCAACACAGTCATGCTGTTTAATAATGGTGACCGGCTGGGTTTTTAAACGTATTCAGTACTACCATTCTACCACAGACCCGCTTATCGCATCAGCTTCAAAATGGCCTCCCTATTACTGCCAACCACCCAACACCCACTCTTATGCATACACTACCACGGAAATAAACCTGTTTCCACGAACTCATGCATACACATCCCACACACACACACACACACACACACACACACACACACACACACACACACACACACACACACACACACACACACACACACACACACACACACACACACACACACACAGCTGCAAGTCGAATTTTGTTCAGCCTAATCAAAACAGACACAGAATAGCACTGTTGGACTGACGTCATCTAACCCCAATACAGGCTCTGGTCCACAGACAGACACACACACACACACAAAAAGAAACAGAGAGAGAGAGAGAGAGAGAGAGAAGCCCATGCTGTGTAGGATGTAATTTCAATGATTGAGTATAATTTACCCGTGTAAGATGAAACCCAGAAGGCCAACAAGAGTGACCCCATAGATCAAAACCAAACCAGCAGTACTGGGAGGGGGGTAGTACACACCAACACACACACACACACCCACACACACACAGATGCTTTGTTTAGCCAATTGCAGCTCATCCCAAGCTCTGTTCAATCGCTTGATAAGTTTCCGCTTGGAAGATAAAAACAAATCTACGTGTCATTTAGTGTTACTCAGTGGAAGTCCAGGTGTTTGTATACCAGCGTAGTGACCTGTGAGGGTTGTTCCAATGCCCAGTTAAATAACGAAAAAACACCAAAGGTCAGTCAATTAAGAATACATTTGGATTTGAATGTCGCCACACACAAAGTGTCCTTGGGATCACAGTAATCCGCTCAGGTATTCCACTTTCCTGTGGCTCACCCCTCACCCCTGACACACACACACACACACACACACACACACACACACACACAGGGGAGATTAATAGAGATCCCGTGGCACAGGGAGACTTCTGGTGGGTTTAACATCAGGAACGATTGTTTCTAAAGAACAGCGAGTCTCCCCTGAGAAAAAAACACATCGGGCCGATCACATGACGACAGTTCAGACCCCTGGGAACCCAATGTACTCACGTCCACCACAATCTAGAGTCTGGAATTCAAGACAACACTTTACATTTAGATATATTGTATAGATGATTTATAAGTCAATTTATTAATATAAAGTTTATAATAAACAGCTATAAATCATTGGTAGATATAGTATGATAGTTTGACTATTAGTTATTAACAGTGTATTAACTAGGCTACTTTAAAACCCTTCATAAACACTCAAACGATATCTTCAAGTGTTACTAAATGTAATCATGCTTTCAGAACTTCATCGACTGATACCGCTTAGAATTTAGATCAGGAGTAGAACCTGTGTTGGGGATGTATTTAAACATGTGTATTTCATTCAGGATAAAGGATAATCACTGTGAAACAAATGAACCCTATTAAGAGAAGTTTACGCTGAAGGTGACAGAATAAATTAATTTAGCTAAACCATTAAGACCTGTTACCTTCAACCCACTGAAGGATTTACACCCAACTAATTAGCATGCTCCATTTTCTCTAATAATAATAAGGGAATAACTTAATAGGTTAGAATTCAATCCCATATTCATATGTTCATTTCTGTCTGATTCTCAACGCTGAGAACCACTCTTCTACTAATGCAATTTCACATCCAGAACTCTCACACAGGAGACAAAATCATTTCAAGTGGTGTCGGGATTTAAACACACAAAGGGAAATGATATTAAAACGATAAAAGGTATTCACTCTGTAGGTTACGTTGGCGTTTCACGAGAGCGCCGGTAAATATGTTAAAGATGTTTCCTGTCCCAGTTTTGGAAAGAGGTGTTTCTGGGTAATTAAAATATAATTGTGGAGCGTATCCGATTCCTTCTCTCCTCCACAGATCTCCCTCTTTTTCTCTCTCGTTCTCTCTATCTTTTTAATTGCCTCTGTTTCCTGCCTCAGCTAGCTGACTGTTTAAACGTAACATTTTAAACAGAACACAGAAATCAAAGAGTATGTTTCTAGACCAGAAACACAGAGCTGTGTTTATCAAGTCCTCTGTTAATTCCAATTCAAATAATATTCAAATACAGCTATTGTTTAATTTACGGCATTCTTTTAAAAAAATCTTTTTTTTTTTTAGCTTGTTGCATCTTTGCAGCATTTAATTACCATATGATTGGGGATATCTATACATGGTAGGTTATATTTTCCTCTTTTGTGCGATTGAACACAAACATATAGTACATCTCAGAGGAGGAGCCGAATAGACAGACAACTGGTGGAAAAAGTCTGTTGCAAACAGTTAGTTTGAATTGATCTGAAACCTACTGTATCTATAACCCATTTTATTCACCTGTGGTGTAATAACCCTCCAGCTACAGAAACTCAGCTCGTCTTCAGCTACCAAACCTACCAGCAGCACTACATCTTTAAACATCCCCCCTTCTCTTTCTCTCTCCTCTCTGCTTCTTCTCCCTGGGTGAAGGGTAAGTGACACGTTAGACAGGCACAGAAAAGGAGTCAATATCCTCAGGAGGCCTGGGAGGATTAGAAAATGTCACTTTCTCTCTGCAGACGGAGAGGGCCAACACTGGAGCACACACACTCCCTGGTTCCTCATCATATCTTCCTGTCTACAGTATGTTCAGACCTAACAACATTTTTACCACAAGAAAATCATCTCCAATGTAGTAAGTGATGCTGGTAAATATACATTCAACTCACCATACACACACTGGTACAGTTGGAATAAGGTGAGCACTCAAAGGCACACAAAATACTGTAAACACACTCCTGTGTCTCGGTGCCAATCTGTGACGTCTCTTGAGTGTTGAGGTTTTCTATTAAAACTATAGAAAGGGGAAGAGTTCACATTATCTAAGAGAATTCCAATTAACACTCTCCCCCACAGTAATTAGCTATTAAAATAGCTAATGAACAAACCCCAAACCCCAACGAGACGCCACCGCAACGCAGCTCTATAATTAATTCTACAATCACAACCATCTCCCGCATAAAGGAATGGGATAATACGTTTGATGAAATGGACAGAACCAACAAAAATGATGTTATGTAAATAAAGTGTAAATAAGTGTAAATAAAACACTGTCCGTCTGCTGGCATGAAGCTTAAGCCGCTTCTGCTTTTGTTCTTCTCTCATCCATTTATTCTCTCACTCTCTTATTCTGTTGTTCCTCCCTTCGGCCGTCTGACAGAGGGAAAAGTAGCAAGGAGACATTAAAGAAGGAGATGACTACTGTAGACAGGGAGGGAGGGAGGGAGGGAGGGAGGGAGGGAGGGAGGGAGGGAGGGAGGGAGGGAGGGAGGGAGGGAGGGAGGGAGGGAGGGAGGGAGGGAGGGAGGGAGGGAGGGACAAGGACCTTCTCACACAGAACTAATTAATAGATAGCATGTTGAAGTTACTGTCACACACATTTCCAAACACACATACACACTTTTTGTAACACTCACACTTACAGTCATACACATCAAAACAAACAGATAGCATTAATATACTCAGGTTTATTAAAGGGGGAAGCTGGGCTCTGCACACACACACACACACACACTTCAGCTCCTCAGAGCGATAAGACGTTTATTACTAACTGTAAACGAGTGCACACCCAATTAAAGAGAGGAGAGAGAAAATCCAAGAATTAGCTTGTTAAGCTGGGAGAGAGAGAGAAAGAGAGAGAGAGAGAGAGAGAGAGGGGGAGAAGAGAAAAATAAAAGGAGATGAACTAGAAAGAGGAAAAGAAGAATTCAAGCCTCCAATCTGTCTGTCACTCATTAACTGTAGCTGGGTCAGTTCTTCCACAGCAAGAAGCAAACAGACACGCCCCTTGCCCTCTTTTTCTCCTTTATGTCTTTTTTTTTACAGGGGCTTCTTGGCCCCACAGTAACGTCAGGGGCTTCTTGGCCCCACAGTAACGTCAGGGGCTTCTTGGCCCCACAGTAACGTCAGGGGCTTCTTGGCCCCACAGTAACGTCAGTGCAGCACCTATTAAAACAGCATGTGTCCCAGCCTGCTACACACACACACACACACACACACACCACAAACACACCACACACACAGTGTCGTGCACGTGACCGTTCCACATGTTTTACCATTGGGGGGCCAGAGACAGAGGGGGTTGTGTGTGTGATGCAGGCCTGGGTAAATGTCTGTATAAAGCTACAGAGATGACCAATACTGATGCCTGGAGGTCCACTGGGGGCATAAAACACTTTCCACAATATTACAATCTTTAAAAATTCACTCTGTCAATCCATCTGCGTTCCATATGTAGGCAATGGCTTCCTCTCTATTATATTCCCACAGCCGTTGAATCTTGTACACACACTCTGTCTCTCGTGAGCCCAGAGGCCAGTGTTTCTGCGTAAACGGCAGTTTTAATATGCTGAGATAGTCATCAGGAAGATTTTACACTGATTTTACCAGAATGAAACACACACACACGCACGCACACGCACGCACACACACACACACACACACATCCTCTAATACCGCTGAGCTCTCTCTATCAAACACAGATCCCTATCTGGACAAGACAAACGGCGATAAAGTCACTCTCTAACTACGCCAATCGATGAAAGTCATTTATTTACCTCACTAGGCAATTTCTGCTCCATCTTCAGAAAGAGGGAGATGGCGAGAGGTGGGGGCTAGGGGGGCAGGGAGAGAGCAAGAAAGTTTGGCAGGGCTGTGTGAATGGTGTGTAAATGAATCTAGCTGTAGTGTAATGCAGAAGGACATGTGAGGAAGTCCATAAAGAGGAGAGAGGTTAAAACATTAAACTCTGAGAACAACTTAGAAACAGACTGGCGTGATGAGGGTTTTCACCATGTTTCAGTCACAAAGCAGTTAACAATGTAGAATTAGTCCCATTAACAGTAGTCCTGATTTAATGTGATGTGGTACTCTAGAAGCCACTCCACACCTATAGGCAAATCAGGACGTTCTCTCATTCTTTTCCCTCCCTCCCTCTCTCTCTATCCCTCTTCCTCCCTCTACCTCTCTCACTCTGCATTCAAATGTGTTCAGCCTAGAGAGACAGG
>NC_056430.1:29154404-29161904 GCF_018296145.1 Oncorhynchus tshawytscha | reverse complement strand
AGAGAGTAAGAGAAAAAGAGGGGAGGGGAGAGAGTAAGAGAAAAGAGAGGGGAGGGAGAGAGTAAGAGAAAAGAGAGGGGAGGGGAGAGAGTAAGAGAAAAGAGAGGGGAGAGGAGGGGAGAGAGTAAGAGAAAAGAGGGGAGGGGAGGAGAGAGAGTAAGAGAAAAGAGAGTGGAGGGGAGGGGAGAGAGTAAGAGAAAAGAGGGGAGGGGAGGAGAGAGAGTAAGAGAAAAGAGAGGGGAGGGGAGGGGAGGGAGTAAGGGAAAAGAGAGGGGAGAGGAGGGGAGAGAGTAAGACAAAAGAGAGGGGAGAGGAGGGGAGAGAGTAAGACAAAAGAGAGGGGAGAGGAGAGAGTAAGACAAAAGAGAGGGGAGAGGAGGGGAGAGAGTAAGAGAAAAGAGGGGAGGGGAGGAGAGAGAGTAAGAGAAAAGAGAGAGGAGGGGAGGAGAGAGAGTAAGAGAAAAGAGAGGGGAGGGGAGGAGAGGAGAGAGAGTAAGAGAAAAGAGAGGGGAGGGAAGGGGAGGAGAGAGAGGAAGAGAAAATAGAGGGGAGGGGAGGGGGAGTAAGTGAAAAGAGAGAGGAGGGGAGGGGAGAGAGTAAGAGAAAAGAGAGGGGAGAGGAGGGGAGGGAAAGAGTAAGAGAAAAGAGAGGGGAGAGGAGGGGAGAGAGTAAGAGAAAAGAGGGGGAGGGGGGGGGAGGGGAGGGGAGGGGAGGGGAGGGGAGGGAGGGGAGGGGAGGGAGAGAGTAAGAGAAAAGAGGGGAGGGGAGGGGAGAGAGTAAGAGAAAAGAGGGGAGGGGAGAGGAGAGAGTAAGAGAAAAGAGGGGAGGGGAGGGGAGAGAGTAAGAGAAAAGAGGGGAGGGGAGGGGAGAGAGTAAGAGAAAAGAGGGGAGGGGAGGGGAGAGAGTAAGAGAAAAGAGAGGGGAGGGGAGGGGGAGTAAGAGAAAAGAGGGGAGGGGAGAGGAGGGGAGAGAGTAAGAGAAAAGAGGGGAGGGGAGGGGAGGAGTAAGAGAAAAGAGGGGAGGGGAGAGGAGAGGAGGGGAGAGAGTAAGAGAAAAGAGGGGAGGGGAGGGGAGAGAGAAGTAAGAGAAAAGAGGGGAGGGGAGGGGAGAGAGTAAGAGAAAAGAGGGGAGGGGAGGGGAGGGAAAGAGTAAGAGAAAAGAGAGGGGAGAGGAGGGGAGAGAGTAAGAGAAAAGAGGGGAGGGGAGGGGAGAGAGTAAGAGAAAAGAGGGGAGGGGAGGGGAGAGAGTAAGAGAAAAGAGAGGGGAGGGGAGGGGGAGTAAGAGAAAAGAGGGGAGGGGAGCGGAGAGAGTAAGAGAAAAGAGGGGAGGGGAGGGGAGGGGAGGGGAGGGGAGGGAGTAAGAGAAAAGAGAGGGGAGAGGAGGGGAGAGAGTAAGAGAAAAGAGGGGAGTGGAGGGGAGGGGAGAGAGTAAGAGAAAAGAGGGGAGGGGAGGGGAGAGAGTAAGAGAAAAGAGGGGAGGGGAGGGGAGAGAGTAAGAGAAAAGAGGGGGAGAGGAGGGGAGAGAGTAAGAGAAAAGAGGGGAGGGGAGGGGAGGGAAAGAGTAAGAGAAAAGAGAGGGGAGAGGAGGGGAGAGAGTAAGAGAAAAGAGGGGAGGGGAGGGGAGAGAGTAAGAGAAAAGAGGGGAGGGGAGGGGAGAGAGTAAGAGAAAAGAGAGGGGAGGGGAGGGGGGGGAGTAAGAGAAAAGAGGGGAGGGGAGCGGAGAGAGTAAGAGAAAAGAGGGGAGGGGAGGGAGGGGAGGGGAGGGAGTAAGAGAAAAGAGAGGGGAGAGGAGGGGAGAGAGTAAGAGAAAAGAGGGGAGGGGAGGGGAGAGAGTAAGAGAAAAGAGAGGGGAGAAAAAAGGGTCAAAGGGGGAAGAGAGAGAGAGAACCAGGGGGAATGAGAGAGATGGAGAGAGAACGGACCTGGGGTAGAGAGAAAGAAACAATGTGATAGAGACATGGAGACAGGATAGGTAAAAAATAATGACAGAGGAAGATAGGGAGCAAGGGAAAAGGGAAAGATGGATAGAGAGAGGGGGCTTGGTTTGAGAACATTGAGGGTTTAAACACGCACACCCCAGATGACAGCCTTGGGTAGGCCTGACAGACTAAACATGTACATCTGGAGCTAAAACCAGAGCTACTGTTTCTACAGACACACAATCTCTCATGTCCTACTCCTAACATTGAAACACAGCTTCATCATGTCCTACTCCTAACATTTAAACACAGCTTCATCATGTCCTACTCCTAACATTTAAACACAGCTTTATCATGTCCTACTCCTAACATTTAAACACAGCTTCATCATGTCCTACTCCTAACATTTAAACACAGCTTTATCATGTCCTACTCCTAACATTTAAACACAGCTTCATCATGTCCTACTCCTAACATTTAAACACAGCCGTATCATGTCCTACTCCTAACATTTAAACACAGGTTCATCATGTCCTACTCCTAACATTTAAACACAGCTTCATCATGTCCTACTCCTAACATTTAAACACAGCTTCATCATGTCCTACTCCTAACATTTAAACACAGGTTCATCATGTCCTACTCCTAACATTTAAACACAGCTTTATCATGTCCTACTCCTAACATTTAAACACAGCTTCATCATGTCCTACTCCTAACATTTAAACACAGGCTCATCATGTCCTACTCCTAACATTTAAACACAGCTTCATCATGTCCTACTCCTAACATTTAAACACAGCTTCATCATGTCCTACTCCTAACATTTAAACACAGCTTTATCATGTCCTACTCCTAACATTTAAACACAGGTTCATCATGTCCTACTCCTAACATTTAAACACAGCTTCATCATGTCCTACTCCTAACATTTAAACACAGCTTCATCATGTCCTACTCCTAACACTTAAACACAGGTTCATCATGTCCTACTCCTAACATTTAAACACAGGTTCATCATGTCCTACTCCTAACATTTAAACACAGGTTCATCATGTCCTACTCCTAACATTTAAACACAGGTTCATCATGTCCTACTCCTAACATTTAAACACAGGTTCATCATGTACTACTCCTAACATTTAAACACAGGTTCATCATGTCCTACTCCTAACATTTAAACACAGGTTCATCATGTCCTACTCCTAACATTTAAACACAGGTTCATCATGTCCTACTCCTAACACTTAAACACAGCTTCATCATGTCCTACTCCTAACACTTAAACACAGGTTCATCATGTCCTACTCCTAACATTTAAACACAGGTTCATCATGTCCTACTCCTAACATTTAAACACAGCTTCATCATGTCCTACTCCTAACATTTAAACACAGGTTCATCATGTCCTACTCCTAACATTTAAACACAGGTTGATCATGTCCTACTCCTAACACTTAAACACAGGTTCATCATGTCCTACTCCTAACATTTAAACACAGGTTCATCATGTCCTACTCCTAACATTTAAACACAGGTTCATCATGTCCTACTCCTAACATTTAAACACAGGTTCATCATGTCCTACTCCTAACATTTAAACACAGGTTCATCATGTCCTACTCCTAACACTTAAACACAGGTTCATCATGTCCTACTCCTAACATTTAAACACAGGTTCATCATGTCCTACTCCTAACATTTAAACACAGGTTCATCATGTCCTACTCCTAACATTTAAACACAGGTTCATCATGTCCTACTCCTAACATTTAAACACAGGTTCATCATGTCCTACTCCTAACATTTAAACACAGGTTCATCATGTCCTACTCCTAACACTTAAACACAGGTTCATCATGTCCTACTCCTAACATTTAAACACAGGTTCATCATGTCCTACTCCTAACATTTAAACACAGGTTCATCATGTCCTACTCCTAACATTTAAACACAGGTTCATCATGTCCTACTCCTAACATTTAAACACAGGTTCATCATGTCCTACTCCTAACACTTAAACACAGCTTCATCATGTCCTACTCCTAACATTTAAACACAGGTTCATCATGTCCTACTCCTAACACTTAAACACAGGTTCATCATGTCCTACTCCTAACATTTAAACACAGGTTCATCATGTCCTACTCCTAACATTTAAACACAGGTTCATCATGTCCTACTCCTAACATTTAAACACAGGTTCATCATGTCCTACTCCTAACATTTAAACACAGGTTCATCATGTCCTACTCCTAACATTTAAACACAGGTTCATCATGTCCTACTCCTAACATTTAAACACAGGTTCATCATGTCCTACTCCTAACATTTAAACACAGGTTCATCATGTCCTACTCCTAACATTTAAACAAAGGTTCATCATGTCCTACTCCTAACATTTAAACACAGGTTCATCATGTCCTACTCCTAACACTTAAACACTTCATCGGAGTGTTTCTGTATGCTTGTTTCTCCCTCAGCTTCGGTGGTGAAGCCAATGAGATAAAAAATCACACACACATCCCATATCTCATGTCATCTCAGAAGAGAAAAAGCAAACAGGATGGAGAGAATGAGACAAAGAGAGAAAGAGAGAGAGGTAGTCCACTCAGCACTCCCATCAGTGGAGTATAAGTCTCTGTGCATCAGGCTGCAGCTGGCCTCTCCAGCCTCTCCAGTAGCCAGCAGAGCAGAACAGAACAGATATACTGCCCTCTACACATCTGTCCATCCAACACTCCTCAGGGAGGGAGAGAGGGGGGGGGTTACTGAAAGTAAGGATGAGAGGGACATGGAGAGGGAAAGATGAGAGAAAAATGGAAAGCCAAGAAGAAAAAGAGAGAAATAGTTGCAGAGGGGATGAGATAGGAGAGAGAGTGAGGGTGGGAGTGCGAGGAAGCTTGAGAGAGAGAGAAGGAGAGAGATGCTAAGAGAGAATGTTAGTTGGTAAATCACTGTGATTGGGTAATGAATTGAATGATTGGAGCTTGGCTGATTAAGTTGCAGAGGATGCCCGTTCTCCATCAACCAATCAACACGCTCCCTCATCATCCAATCAACACGCTCGGTTGGCCCTGTAGCAGTCACCTCATGGCGTTTTATTCCATTCTCCCCTCTTTCCTTCATTCTGTCTTTCCTCCCTCCCTCACTACATGTCATCCTGTCTTCAGCGTAGCCGCAGTAGTCTTACTCAGTGGGAGAGAGAATTCTCAAAGCCACAATTACCACAAAGAACTATCAATTTCCCCTTCAATTAACCCTGTGGGGAGAAAGGGAGAGAGGAATGGAGGGGGGAAGAAGGGAGATTCAAATTTGAGACACAGCATTGTACCTCCTCGGTCCCCCTGGCGGTGCAGTAATAAATGAGGGGCCGAGGTGGAGGAGAGGGGAGAGAGGGTGAGGGGGAAGTGTAACACATCCTCAGTGGTGAACTTGACCCCAGTGCTGGGGGTCAAAGTGGTTACGGTAGAACCAGAGCCCCATCCCCATTACAGCTGAATACAGGCCGGCACAGGCAACTAACGCTAATGCCCACTATATGCTAATAAAGAAGATGGTGGGAGGAGTCTCAAACCACAGCCCAGAGCTGCTGAAAGTGCTCTTCCCTGGGAGATGGAGAGAGGGAATAGGGGGAGAAGGAGAGAGGGAATAGGGGGAGAAGGAGAGAGGGAATAGGGGGAGAAGGAGAGAGGGAATAGGGGGAGATGGAGAGAGGGAATAGGGGGAATAGGAGAGAGGGAATAGGGGGAGATGGAGAGAGGGAATAGGGGGAGAAGGAGAGAAAGGGAAAAGGAGAGCAAGGGGTAAAAAAGATAGGAGAGGGAGATTGGGGGAAAGTGAGAGAAAGGGGGAAAGGACGATGGATAGAGAGAAAAAGGGAAGGAGAGGAGGAGAGGAAAAAGGGAAAGGTCTGGGCGGGATGAAGAGGGTGTGTGTCTGGGGTTGTGGTTGTTCTGCCGAGCCTTAGCTAACAGAGCTCACCCCGGAATGACAGGGCATGTCTGCACCCCACCCCCTTTATCCCTCCCTCTCTCCCCCTCTCTCCCCCTCTCTAAGCTGAGCTCCCTGGGGAGGGATCCCAAACCAAAACCAGCCTTCAGCAAAGTTCTGCAAGCAAACTTTCACAAAGCCCCCGAATGCTTGCCTGTCTGCCTGTCTGCCTGCCCGCCTGCCCGCCGGCCCGCCTGCCCGCCGGCCCGCCTGCCCGCCGGCCCGCCTGCCCGCCGGCCCGCCTGGCGACAGAGATGCATGCCAGGGTTTCAACGCAACCCACCCTCCATCTCCCCCTCCTCTTATACTGCCCTCTACTCTCAGAAGCTTATGGGCTGTTTGCTGCTGACCTTTCAGATGAAGGGAAACAAGCGGAACCCAGAAACTGCCAATGAGTGATACAGGTTGCATACAGGCTTGTCGACCTTCACTAAGCTAGTGTATGCAGTCCTGCCGTCGACGAGAGAGAGCACGGGCATTGTCCCACTTGTTTTGACAAGAGTCAATGGCTGCTTTTCAACTGGGTAATAAATGTTGCTAGTCCTTGAAGAATAAAAATTATTTGTGTTTTCTCCATTACTTGCTGATTGTAAATACTTCAAAAGAAAAACCTCACATTGGAATAAAATATGAGAGAAAGAAAAAAATATGAAAAAAGACAGATGGAGAAAAAGGAAATCTAAATCTGTTTAACAGTCATAATGTCGTTTTCATCCAAAGATTTCAAAAGGATGTTTCCCTTTGTGTTTCGTTTCACCTGGGAGCACTATTCTTCAATTCATCCAATGAACGTGTTGGCTAACTAACAGAACACACTATTCAAACATCATATTAAAGTGTCTCTCAATAGATGCATTTAAGCCTACTTCATCAATACATACATTTGGCCACATATTTCATTAAATTGAAAAACACTGAAAACATGCTTGTCACTGAGTTGTGAACCAAATGCAATTATTTAAGCATAAAAGGCCGGTGCTCAAGCTTTTTAAATGTGATTTCTATACCTAAGGAAGGTCAAATGTTTTATTGCATCCAATTTACATACCACGGACACTTCTTCTCTAATCTATTCAGTACTGATGGACATGGATGTATTAAACAGAGTAATAATTCAACAGCTTTTTTAATGGATGTATTAAACAGAGTCTAATAATTCAACAGCTTTTTGATTTGAATGAATTTTTTTCATCACATTCACCAAGCATTTCAGACATTTAACCTTTAGGGCAAGAATACATTCTAAACATTGATTTAAAAAATTGCATCATCATATGTATGGACACAACTTCTAAGAAAAGCTGTTCATGAAGAAGTATCGATCGTCCTTGCATTATAAAGCCTTGTCATTTGAATGAACTGGAGTAGAAAAGAATATGTCTATTAAAATGTATCTTAATAAGGATAAATCCTGCACATGAATTCAGATGACAGTTCCATTCTAATGAAGGGCTTGAATGTACAGTATGTTGCGAGCCAATAGAGGAGAGCAGAGAGGAGAGCAGAGAAGATGGTTCATTTGAGAAGGCAGCCGTGTCTTTACCTCCCGTGCCAGAGAGAGAGAGAGTGTGTGAGAGAGAGTGTGTGAG
>NC_056430.1:29081904-29151904 GCF_018296145.1 Oncorhynchus tshawytscha | reverse complement strand
CACACACACACACACACACACACACACACACACACACACACATACAGATGATCCCGCTGCATCCTTCCTTAAGCCCCTGCCTCTGTATCTGTGTGATCTAAAGACTCTCGTAGTTGCCGTGCTATTCTCCTATCTGTTTCTCTCCTTCTCCCTCTCCACTGCTTGAAAGGGCACACACAGGGCTTCAGAGTCCTCACTCCCTATTGGGCAAAGCCACTTCACCTCGAGAACTACAGAGCGAGAGAGAGAGAGAGAGCGAGAGAGAGAGAGGACCTTTGAGTCTCATAACCATATAATACTCTCAAACATTTCATGACAAATAAAGTGAAAAACACAAAAAAATATATTTTAAAAAGATACATATTTTTCCCAAAATCATGAAGACAACATACTTTTTTTTTCTCTCCAAAATGTCATGAGCCAGAAAAGTCAACGCAGTCAGTTAATGCCATATGAATATATAAGCAAGGGAATGGATGGGTGGAGGGAGGGAGGGAGGGAGGGGGGTAGCTGTCAATCCATCATCCCTAGCAGCACATAGTGGTTTGGGTTAACACTGGTTAACAGATCTCTCTGTCTGTGGGTATATATCCAGCGCCCTGCCCGCCGCAGCCTTTTTCTCATGCTAATGGTTGAAGTAGTCATCATGTGTCCCCCATCACTAATACCATAAAGGAGCAGCGTTCGCCAGCCTCTCGGCAGCGTTAGCCTGCGTCAGCCAGCAGCACCCCCATACTTTACGGATTAGTCAATATAATGAGATGCATTTATACGCTTGTTACTTTTGTGGTCAACGGGTAGGAGGGAATGGGACAGGGTTATGGAGAGGTTTTAGTTCGTTCCTTCATAACTCTTTACAATATAACATACACACACATAACCAAGGAACCAAACTGAACACCATATACAACTAATGAACACAAACAAACAAAACACACAGTAACTTGCAAACTTTCCTATACTTTTAAACCTCAAAACCAAAACACAGCTTTGTGATGGGGGGGCGCAAGCATCAGTATCGTCAAACACAAATCTATGCTAAACCACTGAAGACACTCGTTCACTGACACTCGTTTAGTGACACCGTTTTCCTGCCGCTGGGGAACGTTCAGGGCTGAGTGTGAATCTGTGTCTGCTCCTCCTCCTGCTTAAACCTTCTCGGAGTGGGAATCTCTCTCCGTGCTTCAGCGGCTCCAGAGCTCGCCAGGCGGATTTCTGCCGTGGAACGAGGAGCCTTTAAAGCGTGGAACACTCCTTTACAAGCAGGCGGTTTATGCAGAGTTAAAGTTGCGTTCAGGGCCGTGCAGCTGTCCCCCATGCATCACTATAACCCTTTAATGAACACATTAAAAAGAGTGCCAGAAACTTTAGTCCCATTGTTGTTTGGAACCAGGCTTTGCTGTGATCTGTTCCCTCGGCAGCTGTTTGATTGACAGGTGGGCTGTCAGGTTGGCAAAGAGGGATGAGATACACCAACGGCTCTTTTATGACACCCTTATGAAGGGTCATAGGGGGAGGGAGAGGCAGGTTGTGAATGGGGGAGAAAGATAAGACAGGTTGTGAGGGTGAGGGGTGGAGGGGTGGAGGGGGGGTATGGACTGAAGGAAAATCCATAACACAAATACAGCTGTCAGACGGAATGCAAAGCCAGCCCAGTAATCAGTCTGGCTGGCCAGACTTATTTATGAGGATTCCATACCACCCAAACACACATTCTGTCAAATGAACAAAACCAACACACCATCTCTCACCCAAACTTTCTCTCATGCACACAACCCCCCTCATGCCCTATTTCTCTACTTCCACAGTCTGTCCATCCATGTCAAATCTCTAAGGTGGCCAAGATGAGTGTACATCACAGTCAGCAGACTGCCAGCTAGCTCCATCCCCACCCAGACACAGACAGGCCATGCTCAGGTTCTAGAGGTTTATTGCCATAGTGCTTCCTTGTCACAGATTATTGGACTTGTCCCATCTTACTAAAATGCTGCATCCACCTCAACCTCTTAGTCCTTTTTCCTGTTCCAGTTTCAGTTCCAGTCATCTCTCTCTCTAGCTCACGGCCCCAACCCTACCCCTTCCCCAAGCCTACACCCTGGTCCTGCTCACCGCCCCAACCCTACCCCTTCCCCAAGCCTACACCCTGGTCCTGCTCACCGCCCCAACCCTACCCTTTCCCAAGCCTACACCCTGGTCCTGCTCACTGCCCCAACCCTACCCCTTCCCCAAGCCTACACCCTGGTCCTGCTCACTGCCCCAACCCTACCCCTTCTCCAAGCCTACACCCTGGTCCTGCTCACTACCCCAACCCTATCCCTTCCCCAAGCCTACACCCTGGTCCTGCTCACCGCCCCAACCCTACCCCTTCCCCATGCCTACACCCTGGTCCTGCTCACTGCCCCAACCCTACCCCTTCCCAACCCTACACCCTGGTCCTGCTTACTACCCCAACCCTACCCCTTCCCCAAGCCTACACCCTGGTCCTGCTGCTCACTACCCCAACCCTACCCCTTCCCCAAGCCTACACCCTGGTCCTAATCACAGCCCTACCCTTCCCCAAGCCTACACCCTGGTCCTGCTCACAGCCCTACCCCTTCCCCAAGCCTACACCCTGGTCCTGCTCACAGCCCTACCCCTTCCTCAAGCCTACACCCTGGTCCTGCCCACTGCCCTACCCTTCCCCAAGCCTACACCCTGGTCCTGCTCACAGCCCTACCCTTCCCCGAGCCTACACCAGCCCTGGTCCTGCTCACAGCCCTACCCTTCCCCGAACCTACACCAGCCCTGGTCCTTCTCACTGCTCCAGACCCATCTTCAGCCAAAGGTCCAAGCCCCGAGCCAGTCCCCTTTTTCCTCTCTCGCTGGGTCCCTCCATCACTCTCGCCATCTCCAGTCTCTCCAGTAATGGGTCATAAAGCTGGCCTGTGGCTGCCAAGCTCTCTCAGGAGACACTGATCTAATGCTTCCACACATCATGACCCACGCCTGCCTGCCTGCTACACACATACTGTCATTTCCGTCCTCTTCTCTCTCTCTTTCAGTCTCTTCCTCCATCTATGTCTCTCTCCCATTCCCCAGGCCCATAGGAAGCAGTCGCTTCCTCTCTCTGTGCTGCAGGGTCGCTCCCTCCCACATCCATCAGCTCTTAACAGACTCACATCATGACTCTAACTCTCTATCAAGCTCTCCATGTTCTCTCTCCCTCTCTCCTTCTATGTTCTCTTATTCTCCCTTCATCTCTCTTCTACACTCAGACTTCTTGTGCATCACCATAAAATCTGCCCATGGCATCACGACTCTTCTATCTCCCCTTTTCTCTCTTCATTCTCCCACTTTCTTCTGTCTTTCTTCGGACTAGTGATGCTGTCTCAGTCTGATTCTGCTGGCTTTACTTTCCCCAACCCACGGGTCAGCATTTGGCACACAAACACACAGACACATGCACAGAGAAATATTCAGGCCTCCCGTTCTTCCCAATAACAGGTTCAATTAGAACCACATGTGTAATCATGGTTCAGACTAAGGTAATGTGGCGGGGGCTCAACACTCACATCAATCACCTCACTGATGACCACAGCCAGCAAAACACTACGCTCTCATCACCAGCTAGCTAGCTCCACACACAAAACAAACTATCAAACTTCAACCTTTCAATTCCTAATAGAATATATATATATTTTAAATGAAAACACATTCTCCTCACTTTTAGGCTAGCTCCCAAAAAACAACCAACGTATCAGTCATGAACTGTAGACGCAACCATTTCACTTGTCATTTTTCCACAGAATCAGTTTTAATGGAAGTGCCGTGATGGAGGCAAATATAGGGATATCGACTGGGTCAAATCCTACACATACCTGTGTCATGTATCGCTGGCTTTACACCTCTCTTCAAAAACACTTTGTAGCAGCAGATAAGCCACTCAACCAATGGCAGGAGAGGTTTCATGTACATGGGGATAGAGAGTTGGATGGACAGAGCGAGTCCAGAGAAAAGTGTTCAGTATTAGCAACTCTCGGGACATTAAAAACTTCACACACACTACTGTCCATCTCACTTGACTAGAGCCCATATGAATTTAGAATGGCACTCTCTCACACACTCACACAAACACACTCACAGGTGGGTACTCAAGGTAAGAACACTTATAGTATGTTTATGGACCACCATAATAATGTTGCTGTGCATTAAGCACAACATGGAAGGTTTTGAAGCGGTGAGATCATTCATATTATAGTAAAACAGTCAACACAGTTGTATAATTTGATAGTATAGTAAAGTAGCCACATATTAGTGTGTTTACTGTCCGCCTTCTGACGATCTGGAACATGTTCTAGTCACACCCAGGCTCTGACATGCGCCCTGTTAAAACCCTGACTACAGCCCCCCCTCCCCCCACACCCAGGCTCTGACATACGCCCTGTTAAAACCCTGACTACAGCCCCCCTCCCCCACACCCAGGCTCTGACATGCGCCCTGTTAAAACCCTGACTACAGCCCCCACCTCCCCCCACACCCAGGCTCTGACATACGCCCTGTTAAAACCCTGACTACAGCCCCCTCCCCCACACCCAGGCTCTGACATACGCCCTGTTAAAACCCTGACTACAGCCCCCTTCCCCCACACCCAGGCTCTGACATACGCCCTGTTAAAACCCTGACTACAGCCCCCCTCCCCCATACCCAGGCTCTGACATACGCCCTGTTAAAACCCTGACTACAGCCCCCCTCCCCCACACCCAGGCTCTGACATACGCCCTGTTAAAACCCTGACTACAGCCCCCTCCCCCCACACCCAGGCTCTGACATACGCCCTGTTAAAACCCTGACTACAGCCCCCCCCACACCCAGGCTCTGACATATGCCCTGTTAAAACCCTGACTACAGCCCCCCACACACACACACACACACACACACACACACACACATGCTTTGCTTAACTACAACCAAAACATGTTCAAACACACATAATCATTGTCTATCTGTTCCACCCTGATAGTGTCATCTAATCACTATTACTGGTGTGTTCTGTTTCACTAAATCACTACTGAAACTACAGACACTGTTCAGCAAACAGTGAGCAGACTTTTGCTTTCCTTTTACTAAATACACCATGATAGAAAGTACAAAAACATTTTACCCACTACACAGATAGAAGAAATATATTCTTCACGACACAGAAAATTCTGCAATATCAGGAACTCAACAAATCAGAAGAGAAAATGTGTGAGAAAAAGACGGCCAGGACAAATTCAACAACAGGACATGAAAAACACTCAGCTGCAGAGAATAATCTTTTTTTTTAAAGTGTCTGATTCTACCGTCTGCAGCTGAACACACACACAACAGCAGACAGAGCGGCAAGAGAGTCAGCCTTTTTCTGACACCTAGCTTCCTGCCTGTGTCCACTTCATTTCCAAATCACTTCTTTCGCCTCTCAAATACCCTCTTTTCTTTCATTATATTCTTTCTTTTTCTCAAAATTCTAATTTTCTCAAACTGCTTTTCTCACATATTCTTTATTATTATACTCTTCTTATCTAAAATATTCTTATTTTTCTTAGAGAGCAAATAGATAGAAAAGTAATAAAGTACTTTTAGTACATCTAATTTCCTAATAATTACTAGGCAACTACCATCTTAAATAGAGTGGAAAATGTCCCCCTCTCCTTTTCTCCCATGCATGCTGAGAGGAGAGACCTTCACTTCTCCAGTCCAGCCCAATAGCAGGTACTGTATGACTGTTTGAGCTGAGGCGCTTCAATAATGATAATAGAGTCATTCAAACACTTCTATCTCAAGCCACTTGAAATAATGTCATATGTTCTGTACATGTGGCCCATGTAGGAATAAAACCGCAACCCTGGAATGACAATTATCAAGCTCCTTCCAACTGAGCCATCACAAGCAGGTTCTCCTCAGTCTCAGTCAAAGACTGGTGTGGATCTCTACAGCACATAAGACACAGAGAACACACTGCGGAGAGAGCTTCATGCTCTCCCTCACCATCAACTCTAAAGCTATTCCAAAGAAAGAATCAGTTCAGTTGACTTTTCCCAACACTTTGGTTATGAGCAGAGTCAAGTAAAAGTAGAAAAGCACAAAAAAATAGAATAACACAATCAGAAAGATTAAATTAGGTCAATTAAATTAAAATACAATCTGGACATACCTAAAGGAGGTGAACTGCTTTTAGTCAAATATAACACGTTTTAAAATACCCTTTTTTTAAAGTGCCTGGTTTTAATTAATTAGTTATTAGGCCTATTACATTTGTTTATTCAGTTGGAAATTCCCTTCAATTTCTTATATTCTTAAGGAATAAAAACTGGAAAATTATTTTATAAATAACCCTCTGATCTCGTCAGAGAAGAAAATCAGACCAGGTGTGTTTGTGAACAATTAAAAGACAACTTGAACGGGAATCCTGAAGTTCTACGGGTGTGAATATATTTTATGCCACCACACATACCACCAACCAAATCCATGTTTTCCTGCCTGGCAGGAGAGTTATTACACGGCTATAAAATGTGAAATACAGCTCTTTCATTCCAGCTAAATATTCTATTAAACCTCCATCAGTGGTGCAATTAAAACTGTGTCACCGTCGCGTTGCGGAAATGCCACCGGTGGCACGCTCAGCCTCGGAGAGAAGGACAGGGGGACAGGAGCCACAAAACAACAGGGGACAAGGAGAGGGAGGGAGGGAGAGAGCAAGGCAGGGGGAACACACTAAATAAAATTAATTATGCCAAATGCGCCCCAGCGTCCATCAATCAAGAGGAAATAACGGCCATGTCAGCGCGCGCCCATATGATCTGCCTTTTTCTTTTTAATGTCAGACAGACCGACAGCACCGCGCTGCAACCAACAGCAATTAATTGTCATTTCATTTCTCCCTCCATCCCTCCATCATGCGGGACATCACTCCGTCTGACATGCGGGACTGTCCCAGATGAAGGCTGATATTTAGTCTAGAGCGCTCAGGGAGGGTGATTTAGGGAGATTTATGGGTGTGCTCAAATGTAGAAAATCAACCGCAACAAGGTATGGCGGTGGTGTCTGACAACTTCTAGGCCTACGTAGCCTAGTTTGAGACAGTGAAATTATTTTAAAATGAATTATAAGTTTATTGATTTAGTAGAAAGCAGATTTGGAAATGATTGAAATGATTTTGTAGGAAATTATAAAACAAACAAAAAATTGCATAACAGGATATGATGAATGAATTAATATTGGTGAACAAATCCCTAAACGGTGCACTCTCAAATGTCTCCTCACAAAAGCTCAGCTTAAAAGTTTAAAATGATTAGGCTATTTGTTCTTGTGCATGGGACGCGTCCGACTTTTCTGTTGATTTGGCCTACAGCACCCGCTTGCCTCATTTTCGACACATGTATAACTTTTTATAATTTGTGGATAACATTTTTATTCATAGGTCTACATTTAATATGTGTCAGTTGCTAAATATAGATGTTCATAAATAAATATAATAAAGATTGTGAGAACGTTTGTCTATCCTTTGTCTTTGGAGTTATAGGCTACAATTATTCCTACCTATAAAAACAAATGAAGAAGTTATTCTAATAACGATAATAACGGAATCCTTTCTGCTTTTCATGCATTTGGCTTTTATATCTGATGTCAAATTATTCCGACTGTCGGTATAGCCGATTCTGATAAATAGATTATACATGATTAATAACCGATAATTATCAACGTGTTAAATTATTCCTATGCACGTCATGCCAACTTTGATTTTGAAGCACAATTTCACGTAGGCCTATCACTAGCAGTAGGCCTATAACCTATTGTTTGATAAACGGGACCAATAACAATAATCTGTTGTTTCAGTAACCTTCTATTACATTTGATCCAATTGTGATTAAAATAAGAGGGACACTATCATAAAGACCGTGAGACCAACTGTCCATAGGCTACCATCCAAATCAGGAAATTACAAGCCCAATAGCTGCAGACAAAACAGTTTAAAAGAGGACTGGTAAACTATTTGATTTAAAAGTTTGACCGTGAAAACCAAATATTTGAGCAAATATTTACATGTAGGCCTAGTAGTCTTATTGTGTAAATGAAATGTAAAATAAGCAAAAGGCCTAATATCAGGCTAAATGCGAGCCCGTAATATACATGTTTCATTCAAATTCAACGATCCGAGATCGATTAAGGCCTCATTCGGTGTGTGAACCGGCATTCAATGATCAGAAGGAATTCAAAACTATGGCCGAATGGGTGTGTAAAATTAACACCCGTTATTGGAGGGGCGTTTATAATCAGTTATTTCCAATTGACTCTTTTAGCGTTCGGGCGGCTGAGCACCTCCGTGCATTTCTTAATTTCAGTCAAATATCTTTGCATCTTTGTCTGAAAAGTTTTTGTTGTTTAATGAGCGAGCGTTTGTGAACCTGACACCTTCCATAAGCCGCGAGGCAGCACGCTGCCGCTGCCCTCCAGTCTACAACTCTTAGGCTATTTCATACCTAAAGTGAAGAAATAAAAAGCAATTCACGAATAAAGTATATGGATTTCATATTAAAACTGAAATATGTTATTTTGATAGCACGTGTTTATCTAGGGGAGAGGCCGCGAGAAAATCGCTAGTGTGTCCTTGCCATTTTCAACGAACTTTTTCTATTGTAGATTATGAAAAACGGATTCATATTGTATGGTCTGAAAAGTGGCTGATCTACCGTTTCATGTGTAGACTATAGTGGATGCCAGCCTTGCTGAAACTCACATTAGACAATAATAGCCTAGTCACTAACCTAATTTAATCGATATTTGGTTGTTATTGGTTTATGTTGAAAACAATGACAGCCGCAAACAAGTCCAATTGTTGCAGTGTTCTGATTCAATAACACGCGCGCACACTTTCACTTTTGGAGAAACACACGCACAGAGAAAGTGTGAGAGAGAGAGAGAGAGAGAGGAGAAGAGAGGAAAAGTAGACGGAAGAAGAATATGTAGATAAGTGTATCAACCTGTTCTTGAATTCTGAAGAAGTCAACTTTCACACCAGTGGTTGGACCATGTGGACAGCCCCGTTTCAGCTCAGCGCAACACCACCCGACGAGTCCACTCTCGGCGACCAAGACGCAAACCAAACAGAACTAAAACTGATCAATCTTGGGATCTAAGATTGGTATCGCAGGACCATTACGTTCAACTACAACCGTGTTCGTTATAATTAGTCCGTCCTTGCTTCCTTTCTTTCCTTTTGTTGTGCGTCCTCTCTCTCTCTCGGAGTGGACACTGTAGTGAAGTCAGAACAATACTAGACTAGCTAGTTTCACTAAGTCACACACAGGCTGCATGCGCAGCACTCCGGGAAGTTGATGGAGAGAAAGCACGGAGCTTTTCGGGCTGTTCGTGGCCTCCCCTTACTCTGTTTTGATCCTGCTATCTCGCTGTTATTCAGATCCTAACCCCTCCACAAGTCCCAATGACGATACTCGATTCAGTTTTTGGCATCCCGTCTGTCGCTCGCTCGTTCGCTGGTAAATCAGTGATGAATTACTCGGGTTGTGTGTTGGTTGAGGATATGTTGGGGGACAGTTTGCTCTCTACCGTAATGCCTCTAAAATAGGTGCTCGTTCACATCTCGCCGTGACTCACTAGTGGCGGAGCATAATAAGAAAACACTGCACATGAAGGCAGCCAGTGCGAGGTGCCAGACTGCCATGTATAAGTGCGTGTGCGCGTGCGTGGGTGTGAGCGCCTGGTGAAGGCACTGATCTTTTGACCTCTGCATCGCGGCTGAGTTTGTCTATTGTGGAGCCAAGCAGCAACAGATGTTCCTCTATACAGAGAGAAACCTTGGAAACTGTTAACAACAAAGTATTCTCTAAACAACAACGCCATTATTTTATTTTATTTGTATAGTAGGAAGATATTTTGATAGAGTTACATAAGATTAATGAGCTATTCAATATTTGAAGGCCAAGTTTCACTTGACTCCTCCTGAACTATTTCCAATGTTTAGTGCTTTCATTTGCTAATTGACATAATCTGGGTCAAGAAAAAATGTCAGGAAGACTGACTCAGGAGCTGTTTAAAGAGTGACTGCCCCTATAAACCAACAAATCTCTTTGAACGACTACAAAGTTTAAATAGAACATTTTTGGTTATAAAGTCAGTCTTGTCAAAATTCAGAGTTTGGAACCTGAGTGTGTCAATGGGTAAATGAAGGTTGGGTTTGGACTACAATTATGTCAACAATTCATGCCCCCTTTTGCCTATTGACTTCTCTAGGGTAGTGGGCAGCATTTGGAATTTTGGATGAAAAGTGTGCCCAAATTAAACTGCCTTCTACTCAGGCCCAGAAGATAGGATATGCATATAATTAGTAGATTTGGATAGAAAACACTCTAAAGTTTCCAAAACGGTTAAAGATTATGCCTGTGAGTATAACAGAACTGATTTGGCAGGCGAAAACCTGAGAAAAATCCATTCAGTAAGTAGGAGGTTTTCGGATATAAAGAGAGACTTTATCGAACAAAAGGAACATTTATTGAATAAATGAATGTCTTCTGAGTGCAACCATATGAATATCATCAAAGGTAAGGGATTCATTATATCTCTATTTCTGACTTGTGTAACTCTTCTACTTGGCTGGTTACTGTTTGTAATGATTTGTCTGCTGGGCTATGTTCTCAAATAATTGTAAGGTATGCTTTCGCTGTAAAGCATTTTTGAAATCTGACACCGTGGTTGGATTCACAAGAAGTTAATATTTTAACCTATGTAAAATAGTTGTATCTTTTCTGAATTTTTATAATGAGTATTTCTGTATTTGAATTTGGCGCTCTGCAATCTCACTGGATGTTGGCCAGTAGCGTCCCACATACCCTAGATAGGTTAACTGGTGTTTTCTGGGAAAAACTGGGCGAATTTGCTTTGCATGGGTGGGCGGAGACCTCTCCTTAGTAGGACCAATGGAATGGTCGAAAATGAGCCAACCCCACACACCCGGGGCACCGGGTCGCGCAAAACGAACTCGCACACTGAAACATCTTCCCCAGACAAGACCTGTGGTTAGTACTTGCCCTGGTTCGGGAAATAGCTGCCAGTGAAAATAGGCTTCCATGAAGTTGTTCAACAATCTTGGGCAGATGGCTAGGATATGGATTACATCCGACTAGTTTTGTTTATAGCTAACTAGGGTTCCCGAAAAGCGCAACGGTCTATGGCACTGCATCTCAATGCTAGAGGTGTCACTACAGACCCTGGTTTGAATCCAGGCTGTACCCCAACTGGTTGGGAGTCCCATAGGGTGGCGCACAATTGGCCCAGTGTAGTCTGGGTTTGGGTTAGGCCGGTATAGGCCGTCATTGTAAATAAAAAGTTGTTCTTAACTGACTAGACTAGTTAAATAAAGTTTTTTTTAAATTAAAAGCTAGCTAGCTACATGTCATTATTTGATAGGCTATGCTGCTATGATACTGTGATGTAACCAGCTAAATACAGTTGAAGTCGGGAAGTTTACATACACCTTAGCCAAATACATTCAAACTCAGTTTTTCACAATTCCTGACGTTTAATCCTGGTAAAAAAATACCCTGTCTTAGGTCAGTTAGGATCACCACTTTATTGTAAGAATGTGAAATGTAAAAATAGTAGAGAGAATGATTTATTTCAGCTTTTACTTCTTTCATCACAATCCCAGTGGGTCAGAAGTTTACATACACTCAATTAGTATTTCGTAGCATTGCCTTTAAATGGTTTAACTTTGGTCAAACATTACAATGGGTAGCGTTACACAAGCTTCCCACAACAAGTTGGGTGAATTTTGGCCCATTCCTCCTGACAGAGCTGGTGTAACTGAGTCAGGTTTGTAGGCCTCCTTGCTCGCTCACGCTTTTTCAGTTCTGACCACAAGTTTTCTATAGGATTTCGGTCAGAGATTTGTGATGGCCACTCCAAAACCTTGACTTTGTTGTCCTTAAACCATTTTGCCACATCTTTGGAAGTATGCTTGGGGTCATTATCCATTTGGAATACTAATTTGCAACCAAGCTTTAACTTCCTGACTGATGTCTTGAGAAGTTGCTTCAATATATCCACATAATTTAACTGCCTCATGATGCCATCTATTTTGTGAAGTGCACCAGTCCCTCCTGCAGCAAAGCACCCCCACAACAAGATGCTGCCACCCCCATGCTTCACTGTTGGGATGGTGTTCTTTGGCTTGCAAGCCTCCCCCTTTTTCCACCAACCTTAACGATGGTCATTATGGCCAAAATGTTCTATTTTTGTTTCATCAGACCAGAAGACATTTCTCCAAAAACACGATCTTTGTCCCCATGCGCTGTTGCAAACCGTAGTCTGGCTTTTTTTATGGCAGTTTTGGAGCAGTGGCTTCTTCCTTGCTGAGCGGCCTTTCAGGTTATGTCGATATATGACTTGTTTTACTGTGGATATAGATACTTTTGTACCTGTTTCCTCCAGCATCTTCACAAAGTCCTTTGCTGTTGTTCTGGGATTGATTTGCACTTTTCGCACCAAAGTACGTTCATCTCTAGTAGATGGAACGCGTCTCCTTCCTGAGCAGTATGATGGCTGCGTGGTCCCATGGTGTTTATACTTGCGTACTATTGTTTGTACAAATAAATGTGGTACCTTCAGGAGTTTGGAAATTGCTCCCAAGGATGAACCAGACTTGTGGAGGTCTACATTTGTTTCTGAGCTCTTGGCTGATTTTTTTTCTCCCATGATTTCACGCAAAGAGGCACTGAGTTTGAAGGTTGGCCTTGAAATACATCCACAGGTACACCTCCAATTGACTCAAATTATGTCAATTAGCCTATCAGAAGCTTGTAAACCCATGACATAATTTTCTGGAATTCTCCAAACTGTTTAGAGACACAGTCAACTTAGTGTATGTAAACTTCTGACCCACTGGAATTGTGATGCAGTAAATTATAAGTGAAATAATCTGTCTGTAAACAATTGTTGGAGAAATTACTTGTGTCATGCACAAAGTAGATGTCCTAACTGATTTGCCAAAACTATAGTTTGTTAACAATACATTTGTGGATTGGTTGAAAAACAAGTTTAAATGACTCCAACCTAAGTGTATGTAAACTTCCAACATCAACTGTATACTAACCCTCCTCTATCCACATATACTATCCCTCCTCTATCCACTATCCTATGACCCTCCTGCATGGCAATGCCACCAGCCATACTGCTCATCCTGTGCATGATTTCCTGCAAGACAGGGATGTCAGTGTTCTGCCATGGCCAGCGAAGAGCCCAGATCTTAATCCCATTGAGCACATCTGGGACCTGTTGGATCGGAAGGTGAGGGCTAGGGCCATTCCCACAAGACATGTCCGGGAACTTGCAGGTGCCTTGGTGGAAGAGTGGGATAACATAACACAGCAAGAACTGGCAAATCGGGTGCAGTCCATGAGGAGGAGATGCACTGCAGTAGTTAATGCAGCTGGTGGCCACCCCAGATACTGACTGTTACTTTTGATTTTGACCCCCCTTTGTTCAAGAACACATTATTCAATTTCTGTTAGTCACATGCCTGTGGAACTTGTTCAGTTTATGTCTCAGTTGTTGAATCTTGTTATGATCAATCAAATATTTACACATGTTAAGTTTGCTAAAAATTAACACAGTTGACAGTGAGAGGACGTTTCTTTTTTTGCTGAGTTTATAACAATGTGCAAATATCAGACTTGCCTTTTATCTTTTATTGTCATTAACAAAAGACAATTAAAAGTCATAGATGTTTCTTGTATAATTTTAGTACAAGGTCTTTCCCAATTCAGAAATCAGTTTTGACCCTCACTAACTTCTACAGATGCACCATTGAGAGCATTCTGTCGGGATGCATCACCGCCTGGTATGGCAACTGCTCAAACGCATGGCTCTCCAAAGGGTGGTACAGGCAGCCCAGTGCATCACATGGAGGATGCTGCCTGCGCTCTAGAACATCTACAGCACCCGGTTTCAATGGTAGGCCAAGATGATCATTAAGGATTTCAGCTACCCGAGCCACGGACGGTTCACTCAGACGGAGACAGTACAGGTGCATCAGAGCTAAGACCGAGAGACTAAAAAACATATTTTATTACCAGGCCATCAGACTGTTGAACAGCTATCACTAGCCATCTACCAGGTGATGCACACTCACACACATAAAGCACACACACAAGCTATCACACACACACACCTCATACTCACAAACACACACTCACAAACACACACACACACAGCCAACGCTGTTTTCCCATGCTATAGAGACTGGTCACTTCCCATTTCACACTCTGAATTTAAATACTGTATCGACCGACATAGCTCATCATAATAGTTCTACTACTGTACACCACATATTTATTCATACACTGGATTCATAACATAGCTTACTCTAATATACTGTATCTACTGCTGTACAAATCCTTCTTAGCTGATCTTGTTTACAGTTTTTTCCAACTGCTTACACACAAAATCTTTTAATGTCACACGATTTTTGAAACCTCTCACTCAAAGTGCAAAACTACACACCAAATATCCAAAACCATAAGCTATTTCTCAGCCTTTGACTCAGTTGTCAATTGCATAAAACACTTTTTTACAACAGTAATGTTTGGCCTAATAAATATTTTCTGTTACTACATTGCATTGGTGTTTACAGTGTACTTGTTACCCCTCTCAGCAGATTACTTTCACTGTAGAACATTGTATTGAAATGTAGATATAAGCCTATGAAAGACCAAAGAGCTTTAGATGTAGAACAGTGTTTACATGGTATATCCAAAAATCTCCTTTTATGAAAGCAGTGTTTGTCATTTGATGCAGATGCTTCATTCTGACATGTGTTTATGTAATTTTGAATGCAGTGTTACAGTTTGAAGGAGATGTGTGTGACGGTTTTCTTTAGGTGAAGGAGAGGTGGACCAAAACGCAGCGTGGTGGTTATTCATGTTTTTTAATAAAGACACTAGACATGAACAAACAAAAACAATAAATGTGGAAAACCAAAAACAGCCCTATCTGGTGCAAAACACAGAGACAGGAACAATCACCCACAAACACAGTGAAACCCAGGCTACCTAAATATGGTTCCCAATCAGAGACAATGACTAACACCTGCCTCTGATTGAGAACCATATCAGGCCAGACATAGAAATAGACAAACAAGACATCCAACATAGAATGCCCACTCAGATCACACCCTGACCAAACAAAACATAGAAACATACAAAGCAAACTATGGTCAGAGTGTGACAATGTGAGGCATTTTGCATTTTGTGTGTGCCGTTTTGGGAATTGTGTGTACAGTTTTGAAAAAGTGTGTAAGCAGTTGGAAAAAACTATAAATTCTCCGGTGTACATATACTGTAGATTGCATTTGATTACTAGCTGCTGAAAGGCTCCCACGCTGAGGTCTGTCCAACGCTGGTCCGACCAAGCTGACTCCACACTCCAAGACTGCTTCCATCACGTGGACTGGGACATGTTTCGTATTGCGTCAGACAACAACATTGACGAATACGCTGATTCGGTGTGCGAGTTCATTAGAACGTGCGTTGAAGATGTCGTTCCCATAGCAACGATTAAAACATTCCCTAACCAGAAACCGTGGATTGATGGCAGCATTCGTGTGAAACTGAAAGCGCGAACCACTGCTTTTAATCAGGGCAAGGTGTCTGGTAACATGACCGAATACAAACAGTGCAGCTATTCCCTCCGCAAGGCTATCAAACAAGCTAAGCGTCAGTACAGAGACAAAGTAGAATCTCAATTCAACGGCTCAGACACAAGAGGCATGTGGCAGGGTCTACAGTCAATCACGGACTACAAGAAGAAATCCAGCCCAGCCACGGACCAGGATGTCTTGCTCCCAGGCAGACTAAATAACTTTTTTGCCCGCTTTGAGGACAATACAGTGCCACTGACACGGCCTGCAACGAAAACATGCGGTCTCTCCTTCACTGCAGCCGAGGTGAGTAAGACATTTAAATGTGTTAACCCTTGCAAGGCTGCAGGCCCAGACGGCATCCCCAGCCGCGCCCTCAGAGCATGCGCAGACCAGCTGGCCGGTGTGTTTACGGACATATTCAATCAATCCCTATACCAGTCTGCTGTTCCCACATGCTTCAAGAGGGCCACCATTGTTCCTGTTCCCAAGAAAGCTAAGGTAACTGAGCTAAACGACTACCGCCCCGTAGCACTCACATCCGTCATCATGAAGTGCTTTGAGAGACTAGTCAAGGACCATATCACCTCCACCCTACCTGACACCCTAGACCCACTCCAATTTGCTTACCGCCCAAATAGGTCCACAGACGATGCAATCTCAACCACACTGCACACTGCCCTAACCCATCTGGACAAGAGGAATACCTATGTGAGAATGCTGTTCATCGACTACAGCTCGGCATTCAACACCATAGTACCCTCCAAGCTCGTCATCAAGCTCGAGACCCTGGGTCTCGACCCCGCCCTGTTCAACTGGGTACTGGACTTCCTGACGGGCCGCCCCCAGGTGGTGAGGGTAGGCAACAACATCTCCTCCTCGCTGATCCTCAACACTGGGGTGCGTTCTGAGCCCTCTCCTGTACTCCCTGTTCACCCACGACTGCGTGGCCACGCACGCCTCCAACTCAATCATCAAGTTTGCGGACGACACAACAGTGGTAGGCTTGATTACCAACAACGACGAGACGGCCTACAGGGAGGAGGTGAGGGCCCTCGGAGTGTGGTGTCAGGAAAATAACCTCACACTCAACGTCAACAAAACTAAGGAGATGATTGTGGACTTCAGGAAACAGCAGAGGGAACACCCCCCTATCCACATCGATGGAACAGTAGTGGAGAGGGTAGCAGGTTTTAAGTTCCTCGGCATACACATCACAGACAAACTGAATTGGTCCACTCACACAGACAGCATCGTGAAGAAGGCGCAGCAGCGCCTCTTCAACCTCAGTAGGCTGAAGAAATTCGGCTTGTCACCAAAAGCACTCACAAACTTCTACAGATGCACAATCGAGAGCATCCTGGCGGGCTGTATCACCGCCTGGTACGGCAACTGCTCCGCCCTCAACCGTAAGGCTCTCCAGAGGGTAGTGAGGTCTGCACAACGCATCACCGGGGGCAAACTACCTGCCCTCCAGGACACCTACACCACCCGATGTTACAGGAAGGCCATAAAGATCATCAAGGACATCAACCACCCGAGCCACTGCCTGTTCACCCCGCTATCATCCAGAAGGCGAGGTCAGTACAGGTGCATCAAAGCTGGGACCGAGAGACTGAAAAACAGCTTCTATCTCAAGGCCATCAGACTGTTAAACAGCCACCACTAACATTGAGTGGCTGCTGCCAACACACTGACAATGACACTGACTCAACTCCAGCCACTTTAATAATGGGAATTGATGGGAAATGATGTAAATATATCACTAGCCACTTTAAACAATGCTACCTTATATAATGTTACTTACCCTACATTATTCATCTCATATGCATACGTATACACTGTACTCTATATCATCAACTGCATCCTTATGTAATACATGTATCACTAGCCACTTTAACTATGCCACTTTGTTTACATACTCATCTCATATGTATATACTGTACTCAATATCATCTACTGTATCTTGCCTATGCTGCTCTGTACCATCACTCATTCATATATCCTTATGTACATATTCTTCATCCCCTTACACTGTGTATAAGACAGTAGTTTTGGAATTGTTAGTTAGATTACTTGTTGGTTATTACTGCATTGTCGGAAGTAGAAGCACAAGCATTTCGCTACACTCGCATTAACATCTGCTAACCATGTGTATGTGACAAATAACATTTGATTTGATTTGATTTGCTGTCAGCTTAGCTAAATACAAGGTCATCGCAGATGACTAACTGACTAACTGAATTAGCTAACCATCTTGAGATGGCAAGTCAGGAGGGGAGAAGTCCTTAACTTAAAACTTTTTTCCCCATACGGAAAAATTGTATATTGACATATATTTCAACAACAAATATCTACATATAAATTACAGATATCTAAATGTATGTTTAAGCCTTATATGTACATACAGTATATTTAAATATACAATATATTTATATTTAAGTATACAGTACCAGTCATAAGTTTGGAAACACCTACTCATTCAAGGGATTTTGTTAAATTTGACCATTTTCTGTATCGTAAAATAATAGTGAAGACATCAAAACTTTGAAATAACACATGTGGAATCATGTAGTACCCAAAAAAAGATTTAGACAAATCTAAATATTCTTCAAAGTAGCCACCCTTTGCCTTGATCACAGTTTTACACAGTCTTTGCATTCTCTCAACCAGCTTCACATGAAATGCTTTTCCAACTGTCTTGAAGGAGTTCCCACATATGCTGAGCACTTGTTGGCTGCTTTTCCTTCACTCTGCGGTCCAACTCATCCCAAACCATCTCAGTTGGGTTGAGGTTGGTTGATTGTGGAGGCCAGGTCATCCAGAAATCTCACATTTGGACTCATCAGACCAAAGGACAGATTTACACTGGTGTAATGTCCATTGCTCATGTTTCTTGGCCCAAGCAAGTCTCTTCTTATTATTAGTGTCCTTTAGTAGTGATTTCTTTACAGCAATTCGACCATGAAGGCCTGATTCACACAGTCTCCTCTGAACAGTTGATGTTGAGATGTTTCTCTTACTTGAACTCTGCGAAGCATTTATTTGGGCTGCAATTTCTGAGGTGCGGTTAACTCTAATGAAATTATCCTCTGCAGCAGAGGTAACTATGGGTCTTCATTTCCTGTGGCGGTCCTCATGAAAGCCAGTTTCATCAGAGCGCTTGATGATTTTTGTGAATGCACTTGAAGAAACGTTCAAAGTTCTTGACATTTTCCAGATTGACTGACCTTAATGTCTTAAAATAATGATGGACTGTCATTACTCTTTGTTTATTTGAGCTGTTCTTTCCATAATATGGACTTGGTCTTTTACCAAATAGAGCTATCTTCTGAATACAAACCTACCTTGTCACAACACAACTGATTGGCTCAAAAGCATTAAGAAGGAAAGAAATTCCACAAATTAACTTTTAACATTGCACACCTGTTAATTGATTTGCATTCCAGGTGACTAACTCATGAAGCTGTTTGAGAGCATGCCAAGAGTGTGCAAAGTTGTCATCAATGCAAAGGGTGGCTACTTTGATGAATCTCAAATATAACATATATTTTTATTTGATTAACACTTTGTTGGTTACTACATGATTCCATATGTGTTATTTCATAGTTTGGATGTTTTCACAATTATTCTACAAAGTAGAAAATAGTAAAAATAAAGAAAAACAGTTGAATGAGTAGGTGTGTCCAAACTTTTGACTGGTACTGTATGTTCATGTTCAAGTGTCTTTTCGAAAAATAAAAAGCTAATGTATTGTTTATTATATTTTGTTAGTGGCAGGTAGGCTATACACAAATAGCTGCAGATTTTATGTTAAACAACAACTCAATGATCAAGCGTTTGCATGCAGAATGTCACTTTGGGAACCTAATGCTGAGGTACAAGAGGTTGATAGAGACTCAACATTATTATCGGGGTAGAGAAGGTTATGAGGTGTGAGTGTATTTGATTGATTTATATATTTGATCATTACAATTCTAAATATGTTTAAATACACTGAGTTTAACAAACATTAGGAACACCTTCCTAATATTGAGTTTTTGCCCTCATAACAGCCTCAATTCGTCAGGGCATGGACTCTACAAGGTGTTGAAAGCGTTCCACAGGGATGCTGGCCCATGTTGACTCCAATGCTTCCCACAGTTGTGTCAAGTTGGCTGGATGTCCTTAAGGTTCTTAATGTTTTGTATACTCAGTGTATATTTATATTGTACAATTATAATACACATTTTCTGCATGGTTTTATAGCAAAGTTATCTTAGCTTACCTTGCTGTCACTACACTAACGTTACTGCTCTTGTTGTTGTTATTGAATGGAAAAGAAGCAATAAGTTATAAGAAGAGCTTAGAATCATTTCTGTCTCGCTATAAAACCTGATTGTGCTTTCACTCTAAGCTTTTAACATGAGAGAATGCTGGCAGTCCGTCAGGCGTCCCCTTGACAATAGGCCACAACTGCCCTAAATCATAACGCCTTCATTAGCTTGATCAATACCGCCAAAGCGGTGGTTGGGTGGGTGGGGTGGGGGGCTGAAGTGATCAGTACAGTGGCCTTATTCTCACAGATCCACTACACCTCACAGAACCCCCCAACACACACACACACACACACACACACCATACACCCCCTGTCCCACCTCCCTAACACACACACACACACACACACACACACACACACACACACACACACACACACACACACACACACACACACACACACACACACACACACACACACACACACACACACACACACACACACACACACACACACACACACACACACACAGACAGACACACACTAAGAAGTTCTGCCAAAAACACTTTGTTCTGATCACAGCCATAAATTTGCTGTGGATTGATCAGTTCTAATTGGAGTGACTGAATGGTAATGACAGATACATTTTTCACTGTTTCAGACTATTAGTTGATGAAGGTGTTAAATAGCTTTGGTATCTGCTTGTTCCTACACTCAATAACCTTGTACTGTGGCAGGCCTGGGTATCTGAATTCCTGCACTCAATAACCAGACACTATGGCTAACCTGGGTACCTGTCTTCCTACGTGACTCCAACACCTTCATTAAGTTTGCCGACGACACAACAGTGGTAGGCCTGATTACTTACAACGATGAGACAGCCTATAGGGAGGAGATCAGAGACCTGGCAGTGTGGTGCCAGGATAACAACCTCTCTCTCAACACAATCAAGACAAAGGAGATGATTGTGGACTACAGAAAAAGGAGGACCAAGCATGCCCCCATTCTCATCGACGAGGCTGTAGTGGACCAGTTTATTTTAGTAACACTTTATTTTCTTATAACTGCATTATTGGTTAAGGGCTTGTAAGTAAGCATTCGGTGCATGTGAAAAATGCAATTTGATTTGATTTGATTAACTTTACACTATAGCTAGCCTGGGTACCTGACTGCTCCTACCTTCAATAACCTAACCTGGGTACCTGAGTTCCTACGCTCAATAACCTTACACTGTGGCTGTGAAAACAAGTGTGCTGATTGTGGTGACACGGGCAGTTCATATTGGATGAAGAGTTGGTTCAAGCATAAAGGAGTAACGTATTGAGGATGGTACAACTCCTCCAGGTGTAGGAAAGTGTTCAGCAGTTTTTTTGTACAGTAACTAGGTATTGTAATGCATGTACAAATTCCAATATGTGACTCATTTCAGGAAACTAGGCACATGTCACGCGTCACTACTTCACAGGAGAGGCATTTGAATGTATTTTTAAAAATGGCAGAAATGCTTTCTGGAACATGTGAACTTTCCTGTGGCTTAATAACAAACTTGTATGCCATCTGTAAATAAGGATAAAATTGTTAATTTACGAGTCTAGTTGGTTTAGTCACATAAAAGGTCAGGAACCTTCCCGCTAGCCATGATTGGCTTAGATAATGGGTGGGCTGGACATTTGGATTGGTCTGCCATGTAGCACGCTTCTGTCTATATTGAGCGGCTCAGTATGTGTAGGTAATCCTTTCTAACGCAGATTTTTTTTTAAAGATAGCTCTCAACTTTCTGGAAGACTGAGTTTTGAAATCAGTGGAATGCCAGGTGGAAGCAAAGTATGATAACTAACGAGATGGAGAAAATTCAGGTGTTTCATTGCAAATGCAGAGGGAGTCTAAAAGAGAACACAGAATGTTGTTGAATAAAACACCTGTCTCTGGATTACATCTTCAAACTAAGGGCAACCGTGGAATTCGTGACAAAGAGGGAGAAGCTTTCATCCATGTAAACGGGTAAGGGAGTCTAGCTAGCTACCTTTTCAGATATTATATGTTTCAAATGTTGTCAGAAAGTCATTTTCATTGCATGTTAAAGCATGCACAGTAGGCTAGCCAGCTAGTGTTAGCTGGCTGGGTGGCTCGCTAGCTAATGTTATGTGTATGACCTGTGTTATTAATATTATTTGTATCTCAGAGCCATTTGCATTGCTAGTTATAGCCTAATGTTAGCTAGCTAACATTGAACCTAGTTGGTTATCATTTAGCTACCTGTAGATTCATGCAGGGTAAGAACGTTGGGATTAGTGTTCATTGTTTTTCTAGCTATCTAGCTACCTGTCCAAACAAAATACTCTACTATGCAAGTAAACATTTCACTGTACCTTTTACACCTTCTGCATCCTGAGTATGTGACAAAAAACGTTGATTTTAATTGATATAGTGTGTGTTTTCCAGAGATGATAATGGGAAGAACAACATTACCTACACCAAAGTCAAATTAGAATGTAACGTTAGGCCAGCAAGGCAGTTTACAAGTTCTAAAATTCTCCGGTAGAATGCCCTGCTTTTATTTCATCACACTCACAACCGTAATCAATTTTTTTAAAATTAGCTTGCCATTAACTTGTAAATAATGATCTTGTTGTGAGTTTATTTTCCTGTAATAATGAATGATATGTCGATAGACGTTGTATAAACCAGGCTTTTGTCTTGAAATCTTTGGTTGTTTAGTACACAACCATACTCACTGTTTAGCACATGGCTTCACATGTGAATCCTTAAATAGATGGGTGTGGTTACAGCTTAAAAGGGTGTGAACAATGTTGAATGGGTGTAGACAAATTAGAGCTCTCCAATAGGTGTACCAAAACATTCAAGGGCCATTTTCTCAGTTGATCAATTTTCAAAGCAGAATTACTTTCCCATTGTTCTTCAACTGCAGTGTATGCTATCATATTTTCTAGATCTGAGTTTACTGTACTTTTATCCAATATAAAAAACACAATTTAAATGTTTTCTACATAAGACCGAATCGAACCGGTTGGTCACATATGCAATCACACCACGTTATAAAAATGTGCATGCCTACCTATAATTATAATCAACCTATAATTTGTGACATTTATTATGAAGTAGTTTTGAAAAGTGAGTCCCTGTTCTTGAGTCATGTAAGACTATTTTTTTGTTCATTTACACTTTGTACCAGGGAAAATAAACACAAAAACTGACACACAGGTCTAAAATTAGCCTCACGATTCATCTCAGGTGATGCATACAAAAGGCTGCTTGTTTACTGGTGCCTGTGTGTGTGTGTGTGTGTGTGTGTGTGTGTGTGTGTGTGTGTGTATGTGTGTGTGTGTGCATGCTCGCGGAGCACAGTGCCAATATGATGTGTTTACTCTCTCTGGCAGAGCAGAGGAATGCAAAGGGAGTCCTGCCTCTCTGATGCAGATTGTTTGTGTGTGTTTATGTTTGTTTGTTATGTTGGTTGGCTGGTTGTTTGTTTCTGGGTTTACATCAAGTCCTTGGAAACAGTCAAAGGAGTAAACAGACTGGGTAGACAGAAATGTCCTAGTAATCACCAGCAGGGCCAAGCCAGGCCAACATAGACTAGACCAGGCCAGGCTATAAACAATGACAGATCATGTCTGTGGAAACGTAACCCTTGGAGCGTGTTTTCCTGTAGCCTCCATTTAAGAGTGCTGTGGCACTGTAAAGGGGACCTGCTTTATAATATATTTATCTCATTTTATGAATGAATTGACAAAAACACTGTTGGGCACTTTCACTTCCACCCATTTCCCACTCCCATTTAGTATCCGTCTCTGTGTTAATCACGGGTAATAATTATCGAAGTGGACAGGTAATTAAATTAAAGCATAATTGGCTACATGAGTTGGCTGTAGTACAACATTTCCCCTTATAATGAAAGAGAAATATGGGAGCATTCACCCAGACTGTCAGAGCTGAAAACACCACGCTTCCTCCTTGACACCCTCACACTGCCTTTGAAAGAGGAGAGAGAGAGTAAAGGAGAAGGTGAGTGTGTTAAGTTGTCCATGTGTGTGTCACAGTGGAGGCTCCTCAGTGGAGGAAGTGGAGGACCATCCCCCTCAGTGAATTTCATAAAAACATTTAAGTTATCCTTTTTGGATAAAACTATACTAAATGTATTCATGTCACCAAATCATTTATTAAAACACAATGTTTTGCAATTAAGGTCTACAGTAGCCTCAACAGCACTCTGTAGAGTAGCACCATGGTGTAGCCGGATGACAGCTATCTTCTGTCCTCCTCTGGGTACATTGACTTCAATACAAAACCTAGGAGGCTCATGGTTCTCACCCAATTCCATAGACTTACACAGTAATTATGACAACTTCCGGAGGACATCCACCAAGCTATCATAACTCTTGCATTATGAACTGACATGTTGTCTACCCAATGAAAGGATCAGAGATTTAATCTAGTACTGAAAGCATAATGTGGGTGAGTAGTTGATTCACAGACAGAGAAAGACAATAGTTTAACAGTTTTTAACAAATTCATTTATTCTAAAATGAAAGAGAAGCAAGAGAGAGTTAGAGAGAGATTTTGTCATTTTTTTTCACTTTCAGTTTCACTTACTTTCACTACTCAAACACCCTGCTCAAACAGAGGAATGATATGTTAGCTAGCTGGCTTTGACTATCCAACACAACACTGTAACTCTTCCAAGTCAAGGTAAGCGTTTGGTTTTACTAATTTATTACCACTGGGGCCCACCAGTGTAAATGCTAAACTGCTAACTGACTATACACTGTAAAGTTACTGCATGATTGTAGCGGGTTTACTAACGCGTTACTAGTAGTTCTGTTAGCTTTGTTGACTATGACTTTACTTTAGTTAATATGGTGACAACAATGTAGGCTGTGAATAGCAGTTATGATATGGTATGGCTTGAAAAGGTTTTTTCGCCTGGTCATATGATGTGTTATGCTTTGAAGTCCACAAACGAAGGGAAAAGGTGAGAGGAGGAGAGCGCATAGATGAGAAGAAGGAATACAACATGGCTGCTATGAATGTGAACTGTGTTTACACGTGACCAGGGCTGCATTCATTCCGCCGATTCTGCTAAAAAACGTTTCTTAAACGGAAGCAAACGTAGATATACATACCTGAATTTGTCCAATAGACAAATATGCAACTCGTTTGCAACTGTGTGACTAATGATTACACCACAGATCAGCTAGATGCAGAAAATAGTGTATTGAATGTGTCACTGTCTGTCACCTCAACATTTTCTCTTGACCTGTGTGCACCTACATTGTAATCATTCATAGGCTAGGTTGTAGAAACCTCATGATGGTTATAGGGAACATTTTAGTATCATGTACTGTAGTAGCCTAAACCTATCGATGTTATGTTGAACTGGGTGAATGGAATATGAATGACTGTCTTCTAATATGCTGTAATAGAAATGAGGCCAGGCTCATGAAAGAAAATGTGTCCTCCATCAAAAACATCAATGACCGCCGCTGGTGTGTTGGTATGTGTGTTACCTCGCTTATGTGTGTCTGAAAGAGAGAGAGGTTGTTTGTGTGTGTGTGTGTGTGTGTGTGTGTATGTTTGTGTGTGTATGCGTTTGTGTGTGTCAGTGAGAGGGGGATGTTTGTGTGTATGTTTGTGTGTGTATGCGTGTGTGTGTCAGAGAGAGGGGGATGTTTGTGTGTGTTTGTGTGTGGTAACTGCATGAAAAAATAGCATCTTTAAAAAGCCATCTGGGAGCGATGTAGTAAAATAAAACGACAATAAAATAAAAGTTACTGCTGCTGATATTTACAAACAATCCCCAAATCCCCAAACTGCCCTGAGAATCAAACCCAGACTGGAACACACACACAGCAAGGAGACACACACGCACACACACACACACGCACACGCGCATGCACACACACACACACACACAAACACACACACACACACACACACACACACACACACACACACACACACACACACACACACACACACACACACACACACACACACACACACACACTCACACTCACACTCACACTCACACTCACACTCACACACTCACAGAGAGAGAGAGAGAGAGAAAGAAAGAGAGAGACGGAGAGCACATAAACACAAATACGCATGCTTATGCAAACACAGACGCACTGACCCTGTGGTTTTTACAGAGTCAACAACAACAGCAGACTGTGGTTGAGCAGAACTAGTGATATCAGACATGGCTGGTTGCATTGGAACAATATTATCAAATGGAAGGACTTGCATTTATACAGCTCATTTATCCAACTCAATGCACTTTATGTATGGAGTTATCTCAGTCCTTCTATCATACGTGTCTGTAGCTAACAACCATCTGGCCCCACCTGTAGCACCCATCCCATTACAACTAGGGAAGTGATCATGCACTGTAAAAAACATTATGTTGAGTAAACTGATGTTATAGCAGCAGGTTGAATTTAGACAGTGTGTAAAAGTGTGGGATGAGGTGGGGGATGAGGTGGGGCATGGATGAGGATGAGGTAAATGATAGGGAGGAGTGTCTGTGTGGGTGCATGTACAGTTATTGTCAGCCGTACATATTAGGGAGGTGTTGCTAATGTTTGTAATACTCTGTATATTTTCGATTTTCATGACAGTTCTTTTTTCATTCATTTTCACAGGGAAGACAATGAAACTGATGACCACATTTTACTAGCAGAATTATTAGTAGAAAGGTGCAAAAACGTCATTGATTGGCTGTGCTTCAAAGTAATAGCTCCATGCGAATTGTCTTTAAAATAAAACATTTAACATTACATTTACAAAAATAAAATGGTTTTGAAAGGTTGAAAATCAAATAAGGTGTGGTGTTTTCATTTAAATTATTTAAGAAAAGGGTGCCAATATATTTGGCCACAACTGTATTATTGTATTATTTTTGTGTGTGTGTGTGTGTAGTGCAGACAGTGGCCTCCACTATAACTAAGAATAGCTGGTGTGATTGGTGGGAGGATCACAAGGAGAATCCCCAGCCTTTTGTCACTGACCACTCATTAATATGTTTACTGGTACAGCTGCTCCCATTACACCATACAGACAGATACAACACACACACACACACACACACACACACACACACACACACACACACACACACACACACACACACACACACACACACACACACACACACACACACACACACACACACACACACACACACACATTCACCCCCACACATACACACAGTTTACATACCCCCCACACACAGTTTACAACCCACCCCCACACACACACAGTTTACCTAACCACCCACACACACAGTTAACACCCCCCCACACACACAGTTTACAACCCACCCCCACACACAAAGTTTACATAACCACCCACATATACACAGTTTACATTATCCCCCAAATATACACAGTTTACATAACCCCCCACATATACACAGTTTACATAACCCCCCACATATACACAGTTTACATAATCCCCCACATATAGACAGTTTACATAACTCCCCACATATAGACAGTTTACATAACCCGCCCACATATAGACAGTTTACATAACCCCCACATATACACAGTTTACATAAACACCCACACATACACAGTTTACATACCCCACACACACATACACAGTTTACATACCCCACACACATACACACACAGTTTAAACAACTCCCCACAAACACACAGTTTACATAATCCCCCCACATATAGACAGTTTTACATACCCCCCCGCACACAGTTTACTTAACACCCTCCACATACACACAGTTTACATAACCCCCCACATACACACAGTTTACATATCCCCCCACATATACACAGTTTACATAAACACCCACACATACACAGTTTACATAACCCCCCATACACACAGTTTACATAACCCCCCCACATATACACAGTTTACATAAACACCCACACATACACAGTTTATATAACCCCCTATACACACAGTTTACATAAACCCCCACATACACAGTTTACATAACCCCCAACATACACACAGTTTATATACCCCACACACATACACACACAGTTTAAACAACTCCCCACAAACACACAGTTTACATAATCCTCCCACATATAGACAGATAACATAACACCCCCACATATACACAGTTTACATAACCCCCCACATATACACAGTTTACATAATCCCCCCACATATAGACAGTTTACATACCCCCCACACAAAGTTTAAACAACCCCCACAAACACACAGTTTACATAACCCCCCACACAAAGTTTAAACAACCCCCACAAACACACAGTTTACATTATCCCCCATATACACACAGTTTACATAAACACCAACACACACAGTTTACATAACCCCCCATACACACAGTTTCCAGATTCCCCCTCACACACAGTTTAAACAACCCCACACATACACACAGTTTACATAACCCCCCACACATACACAGTTTACATTACCCCCCACATACACACAGTTTACATATCCCACACACATACACACACAGTTTAAACAACTCCCCACAAACACACAGTTTACATAATCCCCCTACATTTAGACAGTTTACATACCCCCCACATATAGACAGTTTACATAACCCCCACACATACACAGTTTACATAATCCCCCACATATAGACAGTTTCCATACCCCCCACATATAGACAGTTTACATAACCCCCCACACATACACAGTTTACATAATCCCCCACATATACACAGTTTACATAACCCCCCACACATACACAGTTTACATAATCCCCCACATATACACAGTTTACATAACCCCCCACATACACACACAGTTTAAACAACTCCCCACAAACACACAGTTTACATAATCCCCCTACATTTAGACAGTTTACATAAACACCCACATATAGACAGTTTTACATACCCCCCGCACACAGTTTACTTAACACCCTCCACATACACACAGTTTACATAACCCCCCACATACACACAGTTTACATAACCCCCCACATATACACAGTTTACATAAACACCCACACATACACAGTTTACATAACCCCCCACATACACAGTTTACATAACCCCCAACATACACACAGTTTACATAACCCCCCACATATACACAGTTTACATAAACACCCACACATACACAGTTCACATACATACAGTTTACATATCCCACACACATACACACACAGTTTAAACAACTCCCCACAAACACACAGTTTATATAATCCCCCACATATAGACAGTTTACATAACCCCCCACATATAGACAGTTTACATAACCCCCCATACACACAGTTTACATAACCCCCATACACACAGTTTACATACCCCCATACACACAGTTTACATACCCCCATACACACAGTTTACATAACCCCCACATACACACAGTTTACATAACCCCCATACACACAGTTTACATAAACACCCACACATATACACAGTTTACATTACCCCCCCACACATACACACAGTTTACATACCCCACACACATACACACACAGTTTAAACAACTCCCCACAAACACACAGTTTACATAACCCCCTACATTTAGACAGTTTACATAACCCCCCACATATAGACAGTTTACATAACCCCCCACATATAGACAGTTTACATAATCCCCCACATATAGACAGTTTACATAACCCCCCACATATAGACAGTTTACATAACCCCCCACATATACACAGTTTACATAACTCCCCACATATACACAGTTTACATATCCCACACACATATAGACAGTTTACATAACCCCCCACATATACACAGTTTACATAACCCCCCCACATACACAGTTTACATACCCCACACACATACACACACAGTTTAAACAACTCCCCACAAACACACAGTTTACATTATCCCCCACATATAAACAGTTTTACATACCCCCCCACACACAGTTTACTTAACACCCTCCACATACACACAGTTTACATAACCCCCATACACACAGTTTACATAACACCCCCATACACACAGTTTACATACCCCCCCATACACACAGTTTACATACCCCCCCCATACACACAGTTTACATAACCCCCACATACACACAGTTTACATAAACACCCACACATACACAGTTTACATTACCCCCCCCACATACACAAAGTTTACATACCCCACACACATACACACACAGTTTAAACAACTCCCCACAAACACACAGTTTATATAATCCCCCACATATAGACAGTTTACATAACCCCCCACATATAGACAGTTTACATAACCCCCATACACACAGTTTACATAACCCCCCCATACACACAGTTTACATAACCCCCATACACACAGTTTACATACCCCCATACACACAGTTTACATACCCCCCATACACACAGTTTACATAACCCCCACATACACACAGTTTACATAACCCCCATACACACAGTTTACATAAACACCCACACATATACACAGTTTACATTACCCCCCCACATACACACAGTTTACATACCCCACACACATACACACACAGTTTAAACAACTCCCCACAAACACACAGTTTACATAACCCCCTACATTTAGACAGTTTACATAACCCCCCACATATAGACAGTTTACATAACCCCCCACATATAGACAGTTTACATAATCCCCCACATATAGACAGTTTACATAACCCCCACATATAGACAGTTTACATAACCCCCACATATACACAGTTTACATAACTCCCCACATATAGACAGTTTACATAACCCCCCACATATAGACAGTTTACATTACCCCCCCCACACATACACAGTTTACATACCCCACACACATACACACACAGTTTAAACAACTACCCACAAACACACAGTTTGCATTATCCCCCCACATATAGACAGTTTTACATACCCCCCACACAAAGTTTAAACAACCCCCACAAACACACAGTTTACATTATCCTCCCATATACACACAGTTTACATAACCCCCCACACACACAGTTTACATACCCCCCCATACACACAGTTTACATTACCCCCATACACACAGTTTACATAACCCCCATACACACAGTTTACATAACCCCCACATACACACAGTTTACATAACCCCCATACACACAGTTTACATACCCCCCACATACACACAGTTTACATTACCCCCCCATACACACAGTTTACTTAACCCCCACATACACACAGTTTACATAACCCCCCACATACACACAGTTAACTTAACCCCTCCACATACACACAGTTTACATTACCCCCCATACACACAGTTTACTTAACCCCCCACATACACACCACACAGATAAAACAAATGGACATGTTTATCACTCCAACCCTCCTTCTTTCCACACTCCTCTGCTGTCTGTCTCTTCTCCTCCTGTGGTCTCCTCTGCTGTCTGTCTCTTCTCCCGCTGTGTTCTCCTCTGCTGTCTGTCTCTTCTCCTCCTGTGGTCTCCTCTGCTGTCTGTCTCTTCTCCTGCTGTGTTCTCCTCTGCTGTCTGTCTCTTCTCCTGCCGTGGTCTCCTCTGCTGTCGGTCTCTTCTCCTGCTGTGGTCTCCTCTGCTGTCTGTCTCTTCTCCTGCTGTGGTCTCCTCTGCTGTCTGTCTCTTCTCCTGCTGTGGTCTCCTCTGCTCTGTCTCCTCACTGCTGTGGTCTCCTCTGATGTCGGTCTCTTCTCCTGCTGTGGTCTCCTCTGCTGTCTGTCTCTTCTCCTGCTGTGGTCTCCTCTGCTCTGTCTCCTCACTGCTGTGGTCTCCTCTGCTGTCGGTCTCTTCTCCTGCTGTGGTCTCCTCTGCTGTCTGTCTCTTCTCCTGCTGTGGTCTCCTCTGCTGTCTGTCTCTTCTCCTGCTGTGGTCTCCTCTGCTGTCTGTCTCTTCTCCTGCTGTGGTCTCCTCTGCTGTCTGTCTCTTCTCCTGCTGTGGTCTCCTCTGCTGTCTGTCTCTTCTCCTCCTGTGGTCTCCTCTGCTGTCTGTCTCTTCTCCTGCTGTGGTCTCCTCTGCTCTGTCTCCTCACTGCTGTGGTCTCCTCTGCTGTCGGTCTCTTCTCCTGCTGTGGTCTCCTCTGCTGTCTGTCTCTTCACTGCTGTGGTCTCCTCTGCTCTGTCTCCTCACTGCTGTGGTCTCCTCTGCTGTCGGTCTCTTCTCCTGCTGTGGTCTCCTCTGCTGTCTGTCTCTTCTCCTCCTGTGGTCTCCTCTGCTGTCTGTCTCTTCTCCTGCTCTGGTCTCCTCTGCTGTCTGTCTCTTCTCCTGCTGTGGTCTCCTCTGCTGTCTGTCTCTTCTCCTGCTGTGGTCTCCTCTGCTGTCTGTCTCTTCTCCTGCTGTGTTCTCCTCTGCTGTCTGTCTCTTCTCCTGCTGTGGTCTCCTCTGCTGTCTGTCTCTTCTCCTGCTGTGGTCTCCTTTGCTGTCTGTCTCTTCTCCTGCTGTGTTCTCCTCTGCTGTCTGTCTCTTCTCCTGCTGTGTTCTCCTCTGCTCTGTCTCATCTCCTGCTGTGGTCTCCTCTGCTGTCTGTCTCTTCTCCTTCTGTGGTCTGCTCTGCTATCTGTCTCTTCTCCTGCTGTGTTCTCCTCTGCTGTCTGTCTCTTCTCCTGCTGTGGTCTCCTCTGCTGTCTGTCTCTTCTCCTGCTGTGTTCTCCTCTGCTGTCTGTCTCTTCTCCTGCTGTGGTCTCCTCTGCTGTCTGTCTCTTCTCCTCCTGTGGTCTCCTCTGCTGTCTGTCTCTTCTCCTGCTGTGTTCTCCTCTGCTGTCTGTCTCTTCTCCTGCTGTGGTCTCCTCTGCTGTCGGTCTCTTCTCCTGCTGTGGTCTCCTCTGCTGTCTGTCTCTTCTCCTGCTGTGGTCTCCTCTGCTGTCTGTCTCTTCTCCTGCTGTGGTCTCCTCTGCTGTCTGTCTCTTCTCCTGCCGTGGTCTCCTTTGCTGTCTGTCTCTTCTCCTGCTGTGTTCTCCTCTGCTGTCTGTCTCTTCTCCTGCTGTGTTCTCCTCTGCTCTGTCTCATCTCCTGCTGTGGTCTCCTCTGCTGTCTGTCTCTTCTCCTTCTGTGGTCTGCTCTGCTATCTGTCTCTTCTCCTGCTGTGTTCTCCTCTGCTGTCTGTCTCTTCTCCTGCTGTGGTCTCCTCTGCTGTCTGTCTCTTCTCCTGCTGTGTTCTCCTCTGCTGTCTGTCTCTTCTCCTGCTGTGGTCTCCTCTGCTGTCTGTCTCTTCTCCTCCTGTGGTCTCCTCTGCTGTCTGTCTCTTCTCCTGCTGTGTTCTCCTCTGCTGTCTGTCTCTTCTCCTGCTGTGGTCTCCTCTGCTGTCGGTCTCTTCTCCTGCTGTGGTCTCCTCTGCTGTCTGTCTCTTCTCCTGCTGTGGTCTCCTCTGCTGTCTGTCTCTTCTCCTGCTGTGGTCTCCTCTGCTGTCTGTCTCTTCTCCTGCTGTGGTCTCCTCTGCTGTCTGTCTCTTCTCCTGCTGTGGTCTCCTCTGCTGTCTGTCTCTTCTCCTCCTGTGGTCTCCTCTGCTGTCTGTCTCTTCTCCTGCTGTGTTCTCCTCTGCTGTCTGTCTCTTCTCCTGCTGTGGTCTCCTCTGCTGTCGGTCTCTTCTCCTGCTGTGGTCTCCTCTGCTGTCTGTCTCTTCTCCTGCTGTGTTCTCCTCTGCTGTCTGTCTCTTCTCCTGCTGTGGTCTCCTCTGCTGTCTGTCTCTTCTCCTGCTGTGGTCTCCTCTGCTGTCTGTCTCTTCTCCTGCTGTGGTCTCCTCTGCTGTCTGTCTCTTCTCCTCCTGTGGTCTCCTCTGCTGTCTGTCTCTTCTCCTGCTGTGGTCTCCTCTGCTGTCTGTCTCTTCTCCTGCTGTGGTCTCCTCTGCTGTCTGTCTCTTCTCCTCCTGTGGTCTCCTCTGCTGTCTGTCTCTTCTCCTGCTGTGTTCTCCTCTGCTGTCTCTCTCTTCTCCTGCTGTGGTCTCCTCTGCTGTCGGTTTCTTCTCCTGCTGTGGTCTCCTCTGCTCTCTGTCTCTTCTCCTGCTGTGGTTTCGTCTGCTGTCTGTCTCTTCTCCTGCTGTGGTCTCCTCTGCTGTCTGTCTCTTCTCCTGCTGTGGTCTCCTCTGCTGTCTGTCTCTTCTCCTGCTGTGGTCTCCTCTGCTGTCTGTCTCTTCTCCTCCTGTGGTCTCCTCTGCTGTCTGTCTCTTCTCCTGCTGTGGTCTCCTCTGCTCTGTCTCCTCACTGCTGTGGTCTCCTCTGCTGTCGGTCTCTTCTCCTGCTGTGGTCTCCTCTGCTGTCTGTCTCTTCACTGCTGTGGTCTCCTCTGCTCTGTCTCCTCACTGCTGTGGTCTCCTCTGCTGTCGGTCTCTTCTCCTGCTGTGGTCTCCTCTGCTGTCTGTCTCTTCTCCTCCTGTGGTCTCCTCTGCTGTCTGTCTCTTCTCCTGCTCTGGTCTCCTCTGCTGTCTGTCTCTTCTCCTGCTGTGGTCTCCTCTGCTGTCTGTCTCTTCTCCTGCTGTGGTCTCCTCTGCTGTCTGTCTCTTCTCCTGCTGTGGTCTCCTTTGCTGTCTGTCTCTTCTCCTGCTGTGTTCTCCTCTGCTGTCTGTCTCTTCTCCTGCTGTGTTCTCCTCTGCTCTGTCTCATCTCCTGCTGTGTTCTCCTCTGCTGTCTGTCTCTTCTCCTCCTGTGGTCTGCTCTGCTATCTGTCTCTTCTCCTGCTGTGTTCTCCTCTGCTGTCTGTCTCTTCTCCTGCTGTGGTCTCCTCTGCTGTCTGTCTCTTCTCCTGCTGTGTTCTCCTCTGCTGTCTGTCTCTTCTCCTGCTGTGGTCTCCTCTGCTGTCTGTCTCTTCTCCTCCTGTGGCCTCCTCTGCTGTCTGTCTCTTCTCCTGCTGTGTTCTCCTCTGCTGTCTGTCTCTTCTCCTGCTGTGGTCTCCTCTGCTGTCTGTCTCTTCTCCTGCTGTGGTCTCCTCTGCTGTCTGTCTCTTCTCCTCCTGTGGTCTCCTCTGCTGTCTGTCTCTTCTCCTGCTGTGTTCTCCTCTGCTGTCTGTCTCTTCTCCTGCTGTGGTCTCCTCTGCTGTCTGTCTCTTCTCCTGCTGTGTTCTCCTCTGCTGTCTGTCTCTTCTCCTGCTGTGGTCTCCTCTGCTGTCTGTCTCTTCTCCTGCTGTGTTCTCCTCTGCTGTCTGTCTCTTCTCCTGCTGTGGTCTGTCTTGAGAGGGGCTAAAGAAATGACACCACACCCCTCAGTCTCAGCACCATACTGGGGACACATTAACCCTGCAGATGATGAATTCTATGTGTGTCTGTTTCATTGTGTACACACACATGCACACACACACACACACACACACACACACACACACACACACACACACACACACACACACACACACACACACACACACACACACACACACACACACACACACACACACACACACACACACACACTGCCCCCGCTCCTTCCCTCCCTCAATGTGATCAAGTATCAAAGCAAATAAATGACATGCTGTCTTTGCCTCTCCCTCTCTCCCTCTCGCTAGTTTGATCTGTCGTTCTGTAGACTGACACATGGTATCTCCCCAGCTGACATTATCAATCGTTGGGTGGTGCGGCAGTGTTCCGGCGGGGCAGTGGTTCCCACAGGGGAGCCTAGAGTACAGCAGGCCTCTTTGTTTGGTTTAACCCCCCAGAGGAAGCACTTTGACTGGGCCTGGAGCTGAGCTGTCAGGGGCTGGCTGGAGGAATAAAATAGATAGAAGGAGAGGGAAGGAGGAATAGAATTCAAGGGATGAGGTGAGTGTTGTGGTGCGGGTGAGGTAGAGTGCCCAGGTTTGCTGTGGCTCTATCTCACACACACTCACCCACACCGTTCTCGGCAGACATGCGTCATCCGTGCACGCACACGCACACGCACACGCACGCGCACACGCCCACAGAGGCCGTGGCATTTCAGAACTGTGTTCATGGTTATCCCCCTGAATAAGATCTCCTAGAATCTCCTGGCTGGCTAACTCATATTAGTATGGACATCAGTGCTAAGCTGACATTTAACATCCTTATATTACATACTCACTCACACCACTTTCTGATGGCACACATCTCTCTTTTTTTGTGGTGGGGGAGGGGGTGTTCAACTGAAATCTTTTGTCCAACGCGACGCCTGTTTTTCATCACCTTGCAGACAGGAAATCTCTTCATTGAATTATTACATTTTCAGTTATTTAATTGCTAATAAAAAAGCTTTAATTTTTCCGACCTGATCTGTGTGTTGTACAGTACTGTATCCTTCACCTCTGTCACAGTGTTGTGGAAATCTACAACAAATCTAATCTCTACTTTGGAGATGCTTCAAGGGTTTGTCCATTGTGTACAGAATCAATTTATGTCATGAAATTCAAAATATTATTTATTGAATGTATTTTCAATCTGTTTTTGTTTGTTTTTACCGTATTGTGTGTTAAGGTGGTTGTTTGCTGGTTTCAAATGGCTTAAAGATTTCCTTTGACAGGGTCCCTAATATTCAACTCTCTACCTCTGTGTTTTCAGTGATTTGAAGGTGAACTATTCTGATATCAAATAATAACACGAACACACGCACACACACACACACACACACACACACACACACACACACACACACACACACACACACACACACACACACACACACACACACACACACACACGCGCACACACACACACGCACACACACACACACACACACACACACACACACACACACACACACACACACACACACACACACACGCACACGCACACGCACACGCACACACACACGTACACGCACACACACACACACACACACACACACACACACACACACCTAGCTCTCCACCAACACAACCGTGTATGTGTATTGTTGAGTATACACATGAAATCACATACAGATAAACACTTTTCTTTGTTTAAAAATTATGGTAGATTTGTGGATAGTAGAATTGACTCAAACCATGTTACATATGACTACTGTGAATTAATGCAAAATTCCCTTGATCAATTTTTTCAAATATCAATCCAAAACATAACTAAGAACATATTTGTATTTTTTAAGAATAATTCTAATAATAATTTTCAAAAGCATAGAAGATGACAGGGAAACATAACCTTACAATATCAAACAACAATTTCGGGTTTTGATTAGAATAATTAACATTCTAATGTAAGAAAACAGAAGAATTTTTAACTGGAACAAGAAAACATTCAAATATTAAACAGACTAAGAATGCAGGTAAAAATAAGACTATTTCTGTAATTACTCCACTTACCTCTACTTGTGATAACAAGGATATTATATACAATACATCCTCACTGTGCTGTCAGGTAGATTATATAGAATAAAGATAGAAGATATCTAAATCAGCAGTGTCCATATCTGTCGGAATATGAAGTCATCAGCGTGATGTCATTGACTATGTAGCAACATATTGCACACTCAGATGGCTGTTGGTTGGGGCATGGTGCTTCCAACACCATGGTTGTGGGTTTGAGTCCTGCATGTGCACCCTCAGCTCAACCCATACATGCATGGAGGCACACACACATTCCCTACCTCACTGCAGAGCTAATGTGCTGACTGTGTGAAACTGGTTAACTACACATTGGGCCGACGTCGCTCTAATGCTACACTATCTCAGTCAGGGCTAATCAAATGGCCTTCCACACACTCTTCTGTTCCCAGTACTGATGAGAGAGGAAAAACGCACGCAAACACCCCCCCCCAACTCTTCTGTTCCCAGTACTGATGAGAGAGGAAAAACGCACGCACCCCCCCCCTAAACTCTTCTGTTCCTGCGGTGATGAGTGGAATACCTTTTCTTTGAGGGACTTCTCCCCAGCAGCACGGCCAGATGAGGTTTGATTCCTGCAGATTCTACAGTTAATCCTGGTTAGAATTTAAATAAAGGAGAAATGATTGCCTTTCTCTCTCCTCCTCCACTCTTTCTCTGCATCTCTCAGTCTCAGTGGGCTCAGAAAGCCTGACCTCCGCGTCTTCTTCCCGTCCTTCAGATTGGTTTTAAATACTGGGCAGATTAAAACACAGCGATGGAAGCTCACATTAGCCATATATTCAAAATCCCCTATTCTGATAATCCATGTATTTGTCAGAATCAAACACAAGGGAATAGAAAAGGACAAATGATATAATGAGGAAGCAGAGCGAGACGTATTGTGGAGGGGAATTCTGTGGAGAAAGATACATTTAGCTGAATACGGCCAGGCAGGAAGGAAGTCCTTGAAGATGCTTATTGAAATGCTAACCGCTGGTCACCTGACCATTTGACGGGACAAAAGGAGCGTTGGTGATTTTAACAACCTCTGATGACCTCTGATGACGCTGCAACTCACACATCAAACAGGCCAATGATGATGAGGGAATAGTAGTTAAACACTGTATTAGTGAGTGTGTGTGTGTGTCTGACATTCAGACAGACCCATGACGGTGAGAGACTGGTGGTGTGTGTGTGTCTGACATTCAGACAGACCCATGACGGTGAGAGACTGGTGGTGTGTGTGTGTCTGACATTCAGACAGACCCATGACGGTGAGAGACTGGTGGTGTGTGTGTGTCTGACATTCAGACAGACCCATGACGGTGAGAGACTGGTGGTGATGGTGTGTGTGTGTGACATTCAGACAGACCCATGATGGTGAGAGACTGGTGGTGATGGTGTGTGTGTGTGACATTCAGACAGACCCATGACGGTGAGAGACTGGTGGTGATGGTGTGTGTGTCTGACATTCAGACAGACCCATGACGGTGAGAGACTGGTAGTGATGGTGTGTGTGTGTGTGTGTGTGTGTGTGTGTGTGTCTGACATTCAGACAGACCCATGACGGTGAGAGACTGGTGGTGATGGTGTGTGTGTGTGACATTCAGACAGACCCATGACGGTGAGAGACTGGTGGTGATGGTGTGTGTGTCTGACATTCAGACAGACCCATGATGGTGAGAGACTGGTAGTGATGGTGTGTGTGTGTGTGTGTGTGTAACATTCAGACAGACCCATGACGGTGAGAGACTGGTGGTGATGGTGTGTGTGTGTGTGTGACATTCAGACAGACCCATGATGGTGAGAGACTGGTGGTGTGTGTGTGTGTGACATTCAGACAGACCCATGACGATGAGAGACTGGTGGTGATGGTGTGTGTGTCTGACATTCAGACAGACCCATGACGGTGAGAGACTGGTGGTGTGTGTGTGTGTGACATTCAGACAGACCCATGATGGTGAGAGACTGGTGGTGTGTGTGTGTGTGTGACATTCAGACAGACCCATGACGGTGAGAGACTGGTGGTGATGGTGTGTGTGTGTGTGTGTGACATTCAGACAGACCCATGACGGCGAGAGATTGGTGCTGTGTGTGTGTGTGACATTCAGACAGACCCATGACGGTGAGAGACTGGTGGTGATAGTGTGTGTGTGTGTGACATTCAGACAGACCCATGACGGTGAGAGACTGGTGGTGATGGTGTGCGTGTGTGACATTCAGACAGACCCATGACGGTGAGAGACTGGTGGTGATGGTGTGTGTGTGTGACATTCAGACAGACCCATGACGGTGAGAGACTGGTGGTGTGTGTGTGTCTGACATTCAGACATACCCATGACGGTGAGAGACTGGTGGTGAGGGTGTGTGTGTGTGACATTCAGACAGACCCATGACGGTGAGAGACTGGTGGTGATGGTGTGTGTGTGTGACATTCAGACAGACCCATGACGGTGAGAGACTGGTGGTGATGGTGTGTGTGTGTGACATTCAGACATACCCATGACGGTGAGAGACTGGTGGTGAGGGTGTGTGTGTGTGACATTCAGACAGACCTATGACGGTGAGAGACTGGTGGTGATGGTTTGTGTGTGTGACATTCAGACAGACCCATGACGGTGAGAGACTGGTAGTGATGGTGTGTGTGTGTGTGACATTCAGACAGACCCATGATGGTGAGAGACTGGTGGTGATGGTGTGTGTGTGTGACATTCAGACAGACCCATGACGGTGAGAGACTGGTGGTGATGGTGTGTGTGTGTGTGTGTGTGTGTGTGTGACATTCAGACAGACCCATGACAGTGAGAGACTGGTGGTGTGTGTGTGTGTGTGTGACATTCAGACAGACCCATGACGGTGAGAGACTGGTGGTGATGGTGTGTGTGTGTGACATTCAGACAGACCCATGACAGTGAGAGACTGGTGGTGTGTGTGTGTGTGTGTGACATTCAGACAGACCCATGACGGTGAGAGACTGGTGGTGATGGTGTGTGTGTGTGACATTCAGACAGACCCATGACGGTGAGAGACTGGTAGTGATGGTGTGTGTGTGTGTGTGTGTGTGTAACATTTAGACAGACCCATGACGGTGAGAGACTGGTGGTGTGTGTGTGACATTCTGACAGACCCACGACGGTGAGAGACTGGTGGTGATGGTGTGTGTGTGTGACATTCAGACAGACCCATGATGGTTAGAGACTGGTGGTGTGTGTGTGTGTGACATTCAGACAGACCCATGACGGTGAGAGACTGGTGGTGTGTGTGTGTGTGACATTCAGACAGAACCATGACGGTGAGAGACTGGTGGTGATGGTGTGTGTGTGTGTGTGTGTGTGACATTCAGACAGACCCATGACGGCGAGAGACTGGTGCTGTGTGTGTTTGTGACATTCAGACAGACCCATGACAGTGAGAGACTGGTGGTGATGGTGTGCGTGTGTGACATTCAGACAGACCCATGACGGTGAGAGACTGGTGGTGATGGTGTGCGTGTGTGACATTCAGACAGACCCATGACGGTGAGAGACTGGTGGTGATGGTGTGTGTGTGTGACATTCAGACAGACCCATGACGGTGAGAGACTGGTGGTGTGTGTGTGTCTGACATTCAGACATACCCATGACGGTGAGAGACTGGTGGTGAGGGTGTGTGTGTGTGACATTCAGACAGACCCATGACAGTGAGAGACTGGTGGTGATGGTGTGTGTGTGTGACATTCAGACAGACCCATGATGGTTAGAGACTGGTGGTGTGTGTGTGTGACATTCAGACAGACCCATGATGGTGAGAGACTGGTGGTGTGTGTGTGTGTGTGTGACATTCAGACAGACCCATGACGGTGAGAGACTGGTGGTGATGGTGTGTGTGTGTGTGTGACATTCAGACAGACCCATGACGGTGAGAGACTGGTGGTGTGTGTGTGTGTGTGTGACATTCAGACAGACCCATGACGGTGAGAGACTGGTGGTGATGGTGTGTGTGTGTGACATTCAGACAGACCCATGACAGTGAGAGACTGGTAGTGATGGTGTGTGTGTGTGTGTGTGTGTGTGTGTGTGTGTGTGTGTGTGTGTGTGTGTGTGTAACATTCAGACTGACCCATGACGGTGAGAGACTGGTGGTGATGGTGTGTGTGTCTGACATTCAGACAGACCCATGATGGTGAGAGACTGGAGGTGGTGGTGTGTGTGTGTTTGACATTCAGACAGACTCATGACGGTGAGAGACTGGTGGTGTGTGTGTGTGTGTGTGACATTCAGACAGACCCATGACGGTGAGAGACTGGTGGTGATGGTGTGTGTGTGTGACATTCAGACAGACCCATGACAGTGAGAGACTGGTAGTGATGGTGTGTGTGTGTGTGTGTGTGTGTGTGTGTGTGTGTAACATTCAGACAGACCCATGACGGTGAGAGACTGGTGGTGATGGTGTGTGTGTCTGACATTCAGACAGACCCATGATGGTGAGAGACTGGTGGTGGTGGTGTGTGTGTGTCTGACATTCAGACAGACTCATGACGGTGAGAGACTGGTGGTGTGTGTGTGTGTTACATTCAGACAGACCCATGACGGTGAGAGACTGGTGGTGATGGTGTGTGTGTGTGTGACATTCAGACAGACCCATGACGGTGAGAGACTGGTGGTGATGGTGTGTGTGTGTGACATTCAGACAGACCCATGACGGTGAGAGACTGGTGATGATGGTGTGTGTGTGTGTGTGTGTGTGTAACATTCAGACAGACCCATGACGGTGAGAGACTGGTGGTGATGGTGTGTGTGTGTGTGTGACATTCAGACAGACCCATGACGGTGAGAGACTGGTGGTGATGGTGTGTGTGTGTGACATTCAGACAGACCCATGACGGTGAGAGACTGGTAGTGATGGTGTGTGTGTGTGTGTGTGTGTGTAACATTTAGACAGACCCATGACGGTGAGAGACTGGTGGTGTGTGTGTGTGTGACATTCAGACAGACCCATGACAGTGAGAGACTGGTGGTGTGTGTGTGTGTGTGTGACATTCAGACAGACCCATGACGGTGAGAGACTGGTGGTGATGGTGTGTGTGTGTGACATTCAGACAGACCCATGACGGTGAGAGACTGGTAGTGATGGTGTGTGTGTGTGTGTGTGTGTAACATTTAGACAGACCCATGACGGTGAGAGACTGGTGGTGTGTGTGTGACATTCTGACAGACCCACGACGGTGAGAGACTGGTGGTGATGGTGTGTGTGTGTGACATTCAGACAGACCCATGATGGTTAGAGACTGGTGGTGTGTGTGTGTGTGACATTCAGACAGACCCATGACGGTGAGAGACTGGTGGTGTGTGTGTGTGTGACATTCAGACAGAACCATGACGGTGAGAGACTGGTGGTGATGGTGTGTGTGTGTGTGTGTGTGACATTCAGACAGACCCATGACGGCGAGAGACTGGTGCTGTGTGTGTTTGTGACATTCAGACAGACCCATGACGGTGAGAGACTGGTGGTGATGGTGTGCGTGTGTGACATTCAGACAGACCCATGACGGTGAGAGACTGGTGGTGATGGTGTGCGTGTGTGACATTCAGACAGACCCATGACGGTGAGAGACTGGTGGTGATGGTGTGTGTGTGTGACATTCAGACAGACCCATGACGGTGAGAGACTGGTGGTGTGTGTGTGTCTGACATTCAGACATACCCATGACGGTGAGAGACTGGTGGTGAGGGTGTGTGTGTGTGACATTCAGACAGACCCATGACGGTGAGAGACTGGTGGTGATGGTGTGTGTGTGTGACATTCAGACAGACCCATGATGGTTAGAGACTGGTGGTGTGTGTGTGTGACATTCAGACAGACCCATGATGGTGAGAGACTGGTGGTGTGTGTGTGTGTGTGTGACATTCAGACAGACCCATGACGGTGAGAGACTGGTGGTGATGGTGTGTGTGTGTGTGTGACATTCAGACAGACCCATGACGGTGAGAGACTGGTGGTGTGTGTGTGTGTGTGACATTCAGACAGACCCATGACGGTGAGAGACTGGTGGTGATGGTGTGTGTGTGTGACATTCAGACAGACCCATGACAGTGAGAGACTGGTAGTGATGGTGTGTGTGTGTGTGTGTGTGTGTGTGTGTGTGTGTGTGTGTGTGTAACATTCAGACAGACCCATGACGGTGAGAGACTGGAGGTGGTGGTGTGTGTGTGTCTGACATTCAGACAGACTCATGACGGTGAGAGACTGGTGGTGTGTGTGTGTGTGTGTGACATTCAGACAGACCCATGACGGTGAGAGACTGGTGGTGATGGTGTGTGTGTGTGACATTCAGACAGACCCATGACAGTGAGAGACTGGTAGTGATGGTGTGTGTGTGTGTGTGTGTGTGTGTGTGTGTGTGTGTGTGTGTGTAACATTCAGACAGACCCATGACGGTGAGAGACTGGTGGTGATGGTGTGTGTGTCTGACATTCAGACAGACCCATGATGGTGAGAGACTGGTGGTGGTGGTGTGTGTGTGTCTGACATTCAGACAGACTCATGACGGTGAGAGACTGGTGGTGTGTGTGTGTGTTACATTCAGACAGACCCATGACGGTGAGAGACTGGTGGTGATGGTGTGTGTGTGTGTGACATTCAGACAGACCCATGACGGTGAGAGACTGGTGGTGATGGTGTGTGTGTGACATTCAGACAGACCCATGACGGTGAGAGACTGGTGATGATGGTGTGTGTGTGTGTGTGTGTGTGTAACATTCAGACAGACCCATGACGGTGAGAGACTGGTGGTGATGGTGTGTGTGTGTGTGACATTCAGACAGACCCATGACGGTGAGAGATTGGTGGTGATGGTGTGTGTGTCTGACATTCAGACAGACCCATGACGGTGAGAGACTGGTGGTGTGTGTGTGTGTGACATTCAGACAGACCCATGACGGTGAGAGACTGGTGGTGATGGTGTGTGTGTGTGTGTGACATTCAGACAGACCCATGACGGTGAGAGACTGGTGGTGATGGTGTGTGTGTGTGACATTCAGACAGACCCATGACGGTGAGAGACTGGTAGTGATGGTGTGTGTGTGTGTGTGTGTGTGTGTGTGTGTGTGTGTGTAACATTCAGACAGACCCATGACAGTGAGAGACTGGTGGTGATGGTGTGTGTGTGTGTGTGTGTGTGTGTGTGTGTGTGTAACATTCAGACAGACCCATGACGGTGAGAGACTGGTGGTGATGGTGTGTGTGTCTGACATTCAGACAGACCCATGATGGTGAGAGACTGGTGGTGGTGGTGTGTGTGTGTCTGACATTCAGACAGACTCATGACGGTGAGAGACTGGTGGTGTGTGTGTGTGTGACATTCAGACAGACCCATGACGGTGAGAGACTGGTGGTGATGGTGTGTGTGTGTGTGACATTCAGACAGACCCATGACGGTGAGAGACTGGTGGTGATGGTGGGTGTGTGTCACATTCAGACAGACCCATGACGGTGAGAGACTGGTGGTGATGGTGTGTGTGTGTGACATTCAGACAGACCCATGACGGTGAGAGACTGGTGGTGATGGTGTGTGTGTGTGTGTGTGTGTGTGTGTGTGTGTGTGTGTGTGTGACATTCAGACAGACCCATGACAGTGAGAGACTGGTGGTGTGTGTGTGTGTGTGTGACATTCAGACAGACCCATGACGGTGAGAGACTGGTGGTGATGGTGTGTGTGTGTGTGTGTGTGACATTCAGACAGACCCATGACGGTGAGAGACTGGTGGTGATGGTGTGTGTGTGTGACATTCAGACAGGCCCAGGACGGTGAGAGACTGGTGGTGATGGTGTGTGTGTGTGTGTGTGTGTGACATTCAGACAGACCCATGACGGTGAGAGACTGGTGGTGTGTGTGTGTGTGTGTGTGTGTGTGTGACATTCAGACAGACCCATGACGGTGAGAGACTGGTGGTGATGGTGTGTGTGTGTCACATTCAGACAGACCCATGACGGTGAGAGACTGGTGGTGATGGTGTGTGTGTGACATTCAGACAGACCCATGACGGTGAGAGACTGGTAGTGATGGTGTGTGTGACATACAGACAGACCCATGACGGTGAGAGACTGGTGGTGATGGTGTGTGTGACATCCAGACAGACCCATGACGGTGAGAGACTGGTGATGATGGTGTGTGTGACATTCAGACAGACCCATGACGGTGAGAGACTGGTGGTGTGTGTGTGTGTGACATTCAGACAGACCCATGACGGTGAGAGACTGGTGGTGATGGTGTGTCTGTGTCACATTCAGACAGACCCATGACGGTGAGAGACTGGTGGTGACGGTGTGTGTGTGTGTGTCACATTCAGACAGACCCATGACGGTGAGAGACTGTTGGTGATGGTGTGTGTGTGTGACATTCAGACAGACCCATGACGGTGAGATACTGGTGGTGTGTGTGTGTGTGTGACATTCTGACAGACCCATGACGGTGAGAGACTGGTGGTGATGGTGTGTGTGTGTCACATTCAGACAGACCCATGACGGTGAGAGACTGGTGGTGATGGTGTGTGTGTGTGACATTCAGACAGACCCATGATGGTGAGAGACTGGTAGTGATGGTGTGTGTGTGTGTGTGTAACATTCAGACAGACCCATGACAGTGAGTGACTGGTGGTGATGGTGTGTGTGTGTGTGACATTCAGACAGACCCATGACGGTTAGAGACTGGTAGTGATGGTGTGTGTGTGTGTGTGTGTGTGTGTGTGTGTGTGTGTGTGTGTGTGTAACATTCAGACATACCCATGACGGTGAGAGACTGGTGGTGATGGTGTGTGTGTGTGACATTCAGACAGACCCATGACGGTGAGAGACTGGTAGTGATGGTGTGTGTGTGTGTGTGTGTGTAACATTCAGACAGACCCATGACGGTGAGAGACTGGTGGTGTGTGTGTGTGTGTGACATTCTGACAGACCCGTGACGGTGAGAGACTGGTGGTGATGGTGTGTGTGTGTCACATTCAGACAGACCCATGACGGTGAGAGACTGGTGGTGATGGTGTGTGTGTGACATTCAGACAGACCCATGACGGTGAGAGACTGGTAGTGATGGTGTGTGTGACATACAGACAGACCCATGACGGTGAGAGACTGGTGGTGATGGTGTGTGTGACATACAGACAGACCCATGACGGTGAGAGACTGGTGATGATGGTGTGTGTGTGACATTCAGACAGACCCATGACGGTGAGAGACTGGTGGTGTGTGTGTGTGTGACATTCAGACAGACCCATGACGGTGAGAGACTGGTGGTGATGGTGTGTCTGTGTCACATTCAGACAGACCCATGACGGTGAGAGACTGGTGGTGACGGTGTGTGTGTGTGTGTCACATTCAGACAGACCCATGACGGTGAGAGACTGTTGGTGATGGTGTGTGTGTGTGACATTCAGACAGACCCATGACGGTGAGATACTGGTGGTGTGTGTGTGTGTGTGACATTCTGACAGACCCATGACGGTGAGAGACTGGTGGTGATGGTGTGTGTGTGTCACATTCAGACAGACCCATGACGGTGAGAGACTGGTGGTGATGGTGTGTGTGTGTGACATTCAGACAGACCCATGACGGTGAGAGACTGGTAGTGATGGTGTGTGTGTGTGTGTGTGTAACATTCAGACAGACCCATGACAGTGAGTGACTGGTGGTGATGGTGTGTGTGTGTGTGACATTCAGACAGACCCATGACGGTGAGAGACTGGTAGTGATGGTGTGTGTGTGTGTGTGTGTGTGTGTGTGTGTGTGTGTGTGTGTGTGTGTAACATTCAGACAGACCCATGACGGTGAGAGACTGGTGGTGATGGTGTGTGTGTGTGACATTCAGACAGACCCATGACGGTGAGAGACTGGTAGTGATGGTGTGTGTGTGTGTGTGTGTGTAACATTCAGACAGACCCATGACGGTGAGAGACTGGTGGTGTGTGTGTGTGTGACATTCTGACAGACCCGTGACGGTGAGAGACTGGTGGTGATGGTGTGTGTGTGTGACATTCAGACAGACCCATGACGGTTAGAGACTGGTGGTGTGTGTGTGTGACATTCAGACAGACCCATGACGGTGAGAGACTGGTGGTGTGTGTGTGTGTGTGTGACATTCAGACAGACCCATGACGGTGAGAGACTGGTGGTGATGGTGTGTGTGTGTGTGTGACATTCAGACAGACCCATGACGGTGAGAGACTGGTGGTGATAGTGTGTGTGTGTGACATTCAGACAGACCCATGACGGTGAGAGACTGGTGGTGATGGTGTGCGTGTGTGACATTCAGACAGACCCATGACGGTGAGAGACTGGTGGTGATGGTGTGTGTGTGTGACATTCAGACAGACCCATGACGGTGAGAGACTGGTGGTGTGTGTGTGTCTGACATTCAGACATACCCATGACGGTGAGAAACTGGTGGTGAGGGTGTGTGTGTGTGACATTCAGACAGACCCATGACGGTGAGAGACTGGTGGTGATGGTGTGTGTGTGTCACATTCAGACAGACCCATGACGGTGAGAGACTGGTAGTGATGGTGTGTGTGACATACAGACAGACCCATGACGGTGAGAGACTGGTGGTAATGGTGTGTGTGTGACATTCAGACAGACCCATGACGGTGAGAGACTGGTGGTGTGTGTGTGTGTGACATTCAGACAGACCCATGACGGTGAGAGACTGGTGGTGATGGTGTGTGTGTGTCACATTCAGACAGACCCATGACGGTGAGAGACTGGTGGTGATGGTGTGTGTGTGTGTGTGTCACATTCAGACAGACCCATGACGGTGAGAGACTGTTGGTGATGGTGTGTGTGTGTGACATTCAGACAGACCCATGACGGTGAGAGACTGGTGGTGTGTGTGTGTGTGCGACATTCTGACAGACCCATGACGGTGAGAGACTGGTGGTGATGGTGTGTGTGTGTCACATTCAGACAGACCCATGACGGTGAGAGACTGGTGGTGATGGTGTGTGTGTGTGTGACATTCAGACAGACCCATGACGGTGAGAGACTGGTAGTGATGGTGTGTGTGTGTGTGTGTGTGTGTGTGTATGTGTAACATTCAGACAGACCCATGATGGTGAGAGACTGGTGGTGATGGTGTGTGTGTCTGACATTCAGACAGACCCATGATGGTGAGAGAATGGTGGTGGTGGTGTGTGTGTGTCTGACATTCAGACAGACCCATGACGGTGAGAGACTGGTGGTGTGTGTGTGTGTGACATTCAGACAGACCCATGACGGTGAGAGACTGGTGGTGATGGTGTATGTGTGTGTGACATTCAGACAGACCCATGACGGTGAGAGACTGGTGGTGATGGTGTGTGTGTGTGACATTCAGACAGACCCATGACGGTGAGAGACTGGTGGTGATGGTGTGTGTGTGTGTGTGTGACATTCAGACAGACCCATGACGGTGAGAGACTGGTGGTGTGTGTGTGTGTGACATTCAGACAGACCCATGACGGTGAGAGACTGGTGGTGATGGTGTGTGTGTGTGTGTGTGTGTGTGACATTCAGACAGACCCATGACGGTGAGAGACTGGTGGTGATGGTGTGTGTGTGTGACATTCAGACAGGCCCAGGACGGTGAGAGACTGGTGGTGATGGTGTGTGTGTGTGTGTGTGTGTGTGACATTCAGACAGACCCATGACGGTGAGAGACTGGTGGTGTGTGTGTGTGTGTCTGACATTCAGACAGACCCATGATGGTGAGAGAATGGTGGTGGTGGTGTGTGTGTGTCTGACATTCAGACAGACCCATGACGGTGAGAGACTGGTGGTGTGTGTGTGTGTGACATTCAGACAGACCCATGACGGTGAGAGACTGGTGGTGATGGTGTATGTGTGTGTGACATTCAGACAGACCCATGACGGTGAGAGACTGGTGGTGATGGTGTGTGTGTGTGACATTCAGACAGACCCATGACGGTGAGAGACTGGTGGTGATGGTGTGTGTGTGTGTGTGTGACATTCAGACAGACCCATGACGGTGAGAGACTGGTGGTGATGGTGTGTGTGTGTGTGTGACATTCAGACAGACCCATGACGGTGAGAGACTGGTGGTGTGTGTGTGTGTGACATTCAGACAGACCCATGACGGTGAGAGACTGGTGGTGATGGTGTGTGTGTGTGTGTGTGTGTGTGTGTGACATTCAGACAGACCCATGACGGTGAGAGACTGGTGGTGATGGTGTGTGTGTGTGACATTCAGACAGGCCCAGGACGGTGAGAGACTGGTGGTGATGGTGTGTGTGTGTGTGTGTGTGTGACATTCAGACAGACCCATGACGGTGAGAGACTGGTGGTGTGTGTGTGTGTGTGTGTGTGTGTGTGTGTGTGTGTGTGTGTGTGTGACATTCAGACAGACCCATGACGGTGAGAGACTGGTGGTGTGTGTGTGTTTGTGACATTCAGACATACCCATGACGGTGAGAGACTGGTGGTGAGGGTGTGTGTGTGTGACATTCAGACAGACCCATAACGGTGAGAGACTGGTGGAGATGGTGTGTGTGTGTCACATTCAGACAGACCCATGACGGTGAGAGACTGGTGGTGATGGTGTGTGTGTGACATTCAGACAGACCCATGACGGTGAGAGACTGGTAGTGATGGTGTGTGTGACATACAGACAGACCCATGACGGTGAGAGACTGGTGGTGATGGTGTGTGTGTGTGTGTGACATTCAGACAGACCCATGACGGTGAGAGACTGGTGGTGTGTGTGTGTGTGACATTCAGACAGACCCATGACGGTGAGAGACTGGTGGTGATGGTGTGTGTGTGTCACATTCAGACAGACCCATGACGGTGAGAGACTGGTGGTGATGGTGTGTGTGTGTGTGTGTCACATTCAGACAGACCCATGACGGTGAGAGACTGTTGGTGATGGTGTGTGTGTGTGTGTGACATTCAGACAGACCCATGACGGTGAGAGACTGGTGGTGATGGTGTGTGTGTGTCACATTCAGACAGACCCATGACGGTGAGAGACTGGTGGTGATGGTGTGTGTGTGTGACATTCAGACAGACCCATGACGGTGAGAGACTGGTAGTGATGGTGTGTGTGTGTGACATTCAGACAGACCCATGACGGTGAGAGACTGGTGGTGATGGTGTGTGTGTGTCACATTCAGACAGACCCATGACGGTGAGAGACTGGTGGTGATGGTGTGTGTGTGTGACATTCAGACAGACCCATGATGGTGAGAGACTGGTAGTGATGGTGTGTGTGTGTGTGTGTGTGTAACATTCAGACAGACCCATGACAGTGAGAGACTGGTGGTGATGGTGTGTGTGTGTGACATTCAGACAGACCCATGACGGTGAGAGACTGGTGGTGTGTGTGTGTGTGTGACATTCTGACAGACCCATGACGGTGAGAGACTGGTGGTGATGGTGTGTGTGTGTGACATTCAGACAGACCCATGACGGTGAGAGACTGGTGGTGATGGTGGGTGTGTGTCACATTCAGACAGACCCGTGACGGTGAGAGACTGGTGGTGATGGTGTGTGTGTGTGATATTCAGACAGACCCATGATGGTGAGAGACTGGTGGTGTGTGTGTGTGTGTGACATTCAGACAGACCCATGACGGTGAGAGACTGGTGGTGATGGTGTGTGTGTGTGACATTCAGACAGACCCATGACGGTGAGAGACTGGTAGTGATGGTGTGTGTGTGTGTGTGTGTGTAACATTCAGACAGACCCATGACAGTGAGAGACTGGTGGTGATGGTGTGTGTGTGTGTGACATTCAGACAGACCCATGACGGTGAGAGACTGGTGGTGTGTGTGTGTGTGTGACATTCAGACAGACCCATGACGGTGAGAGACTGGTGGTGATGGTGTGTGTGTGTGACATTCAGACAGGCCCAGGACGGTGAGAGACTGGTGGTGATAGTGTGTGTGTGTGTGTGACATTCAGACAGACCCATGACGGTGAGAGACTGGTGGTGTGTGTGTGTGTGTGTGTGTGACATTCAGACAGACCCATGACGGTGAGAGACTGGTGGTGATGGTGTGTGTGTGTGTGTGTGTGTGTGTGACATTCAGACAGACCCATGACGGCGAGAGACTGGTGCTGTGTGTGTGTGTGACATTCTGACAGACCCATGACGGTGAGAGACTGGTGGTGATGGTGTGTGTGTGTGTGTGTGTGTGTGTGTGACATTCACACAGACCCATGACGGTGAGAGACTGGTGGTGTGTGTGTGTGTGACATTCAGACAGACCCATGACGGTGAGAGACTGGTGGTGTGTGTGTGTGTGACATTCAGACAGACCCATGACGGTGAGAGACTGGTGGTGATGGTGTGTGTGTGTGTGTGTGTGTGTGTGACATTCAGACAGACCCATGACGGCGAGAGACTGGTGCTGTGTGTGTGTGTGACATTCTGACAGACCCATGACGGTGAGAGACTGGTGGTGATGGTGTGTGTGTGTGTGTGTGTGTGTGTGTGACATTCACACAGACCCATGACGGTGAGAGACTGGTGGTGTGTGTGTGTGTGACATTCAGACAGACCCATGACGGTGAGAGACTGGTGGTGTGTGTGTGTGTGACATTCAGACAGACCCATGACGGTGAGAGACTGGTGGTGATGGTGTGTGTGTGTGTGTGACATTCAGACAGACCCATGATGGTGAGAGACTGGTGGTGTGTGTGTGTGTAACATTCAGACAGACCCATGACGGTGAGAGACTGGTGGTGATGGTGTGTGTGTGTGACATTCAGACAGGCCCATTACGGTGAGAGACTGGTGGTGATGGTGTGTGTGTGTGTGTGTGACATTCACACAGACCCATGACGGTGAGAGACTGGTGGTGTGTGTGTGTGTGTGACATTCAGACAGACCCATGACGGTGAGAGACTGGTGGTGTGTGTGTGTGTGTGTGTGTGTGTGACATTCAGACAGACCCATGACGGTGAGAGACTGGTGGTGATGGTGTGTGTGTGTGACATTCAGACAGACCCATGACGGTGAGAGACTGGTGGTGATGGTGTGTGTGTGTGACATTCAGACAGACCCATGACGGTGAGAGACTGGTAGTGATGGTGTGTGTGTGTGTGTGTGTGTGTGTGTGACATTCAGACAGACCCATGACGGTGAGAGACTGGTGGTGATGGTGTGAGTGTGTGTGTCTGACATTCAGACAGTCCCATGACGGTGAGAGACTGGTGGTGTGTGTGTGTGTGACATTCAGACAGACCCATGACGGTGAGAGACTGGTGGCGTGTGTGTGTGTGACATTCAGACAGACCCATGACGGTGGGGGACTGGTGGTGATGGTGTGTGTGTGTGTGTGACATTCAGACAGACCCATGACGGTGAGAGACTGGTGGTGTGTGTGTGTGTGTGACATTCAGACAGACCCATGACGGTGAGAGACTGGTGGTGATGGTGTGTGTGTGTGACATTCAGACAGGCCCATTACGGTGAGAGACTGGTGGTGATGGTGTGTGTGTGTGTGACATTCAGACAGACCCATGACGGTGAGAGACCGGTGGTGTTTGTGTGTGTGTCACATTCAGACAGACCCTTGACGGTGAGAGACTGGTGGTGTGTGTGTGTGTGTGTGTGTGTGTGTGTGTGTGACATTCAGACAGACCCATGACGGTGAGAGACTTGTGGTGTGTGTGTGTGTTTTTGTGACATTCAGACAGACCTATGACGGTGAGAGACTGGTGGTGTGTGTATGTGTGTGTGTGAGATTCAGACAGACCCATGATGGTGAGAGACTGGTGATGGTGTGTGTGTGTGTCTGACATTCAGACAGACCCATGATGGTGAGAGACTGGTGATGGTGTGTGTGTGTGTCTGACATTCAGACAGACCCATGATGGTGAGAGACTGGTGGTGATGGTGTGTGTGTGTGTGTGTTTTTCAGATGCTGCAGTTGAGGTTGGCTTTTCTTGCTGCTTTTTCATTTACCCGTCACCCTTGTTTCCTGGTGACGTTTTTCCCCCAAAAACAAGAACACATTTCTTCACCACTTTTTCCCCTAATTCCCATTCCCCTTCCTTTACTTCACCACTTCTTCCTCTCTCGCTGTGCTTTAGTGAGTATTGTTGTGTGGTTTGGTGAAGTGGTGAAGGCCTGTGGTGTCGTGCCGTGTGTCTGGCCGACTACTCTCCTTTCAGACTGCCGTCAGTTCATTAAGAAAGGAGACAAACTTACAGTGCATTACCACCCAAGTATTAATGTAGTATGACCCTCTCTTCTCCCCCCAATGTATGTGTGTGTATGCTTGTCTGGCTGTCTGGCTGGCTTGGCTGAGTGGTGGGTGATTTGTGATGTTACCTCTGCAGCTTTAAACTGCATCAAGACCTCTTTTATGACTGTAATATGAGGTACTTAACATATCACTGCCATAAAGCACAGCCCAACAGCACAGCAGACACAGAGGGGTGTGGTTACAGAGTTAGAGGCAGCAGGCGGGAGTCTCATTCATTCAACTTGGAGAGGGGTGTAGAAAAGACAGAGAATACTCACCCATCCAGAACACATTGATGCTAAAGTAGGCCGAGGATGATACCATCTGCTATACTTGTTTGCTTCACATCAGAATAATTCAATTTCTTCATGCTTCCAACAGTCAAACCATCATTGGTATGTAACTTCTGTGCAGCATGCAGGTAACATGCTCCCCCCTACAGAGACAAGATAAGGCCATTGGTATGTAACTTCTGTGCAGCATGCAGGTAACATGCTCCCCCTACAGAGACAAGATAAGGCCACTGGTATGTAACTTCTGTGCAGCATGCAGGTAACATGCTCCCCCTACAGAGACAAGATAAGGCCATTGGTATGTAACTTCTGTGCAGCATGCAGGTAACATGCTCCCCCTACAGAGACAAGATAAGGTCATTGGTATGTAACTTCTGTGCAGCATGCAGGTAACATGCTCCCCCTACAGAGACAAGATAAGGTCATTGGTATGTAACTTCTGTGCAGCATGCAGGTAACATGCTCCCCCTACAGAGACAAGATAAGGTCATTGGTATGTAACTTCTGTGCAGCATGCAGGTAACATGCTCCCCCTACAGAGACAAGATAAGGTCATTGGTATGTAACTTCTGTGCAGCATGCAGGTAACATGCTCCCCCTACAGAGACAAGATAAGGTCATTGGTATGTAACTTCTGTGCAGCATGCAGGTAACATGCTCCCCCTACAGAGACAAGATAAGGTCATTGGTATGTAACTTCTGTGCAGCATGCAGGTAACATGCTCCCCTACAGAGACAAGATAAGGTCATTGGTATGTAACTTCTGTGCAGCATGCAGGTAACATGCTCCCCCTACAGAGACAAGATAAGGTCATTGGTATGTAACTTCTGTGCAGCATGCAGGTAACATGCTCCCCCTACAGAGACAAGATAAGGTCATTGGTATGTAACTTCTGTGCAGCATGCAGGTAACATGCTCCCCCTACAGAGACAAGATAAGGTCATTGGTATGTAACTTCTGTGCAGCATGCAGGTAACATGCTCCCCCTACAGAGACAAGATAAGGTCATTGGTATGTAACTTCTGTGCAGCATGCAGGTAACATGCTCCCCCTACAGAGACAAGATAAGGTCATTGGTATGTAACTTCTGTGCAGCATGCAGGTAACATGCTCCCCTACAGAGACAAGATAAGGCCATTGGTATGTAACTTCTGTGCAGCATGCAGGTAACATGCTCCCCCTACAGAGACAAGATAAGGTCATTGGTATGTAACTTCTGTGCAGCATGCAGGTAACATGCTCCCCCTACAGAGACAAGATAAGGTCATTGGTATGTAACTTCTGTGCAGCATGCAGGTAACATGCTCCCCCTACAGAGACAAGATAAGGTCATTGGTATGTAACTTCTGTGCAGCATGCAGGTAACATGCTCCCCTACAGAGACAAGATAAGGCCATTGGTATGTAACTTCTGTGCAGCATGCAGGTAACATGCTCCCCTACAGAGACAAGATAAGGTCATTGGTATGTAACTTCTGTGCAGCATGCAGGTAACATGCTCCCCCTACAGAGACAAGATAAGGTCATTGGTATGTAACTTCTGTGCAGCATGCAGGTAACATGCTCCCCTACAGAGACAAGATAAGGCCATTGGTATGTAACTTCTGTGCAGCATGCAGGTAACATGCTCCCCCTACAGAGACAAGATAAGGTCATTGGTATGTAACTTCTGTGCAGCATGCAGGTAACATGCTCCCCCTACAGAGACAAGATAAGGTCATTGGTATGTAACTTCTGTGCAGCATGCAGGTAACATGCTCCCCCTACAGAGACAAGATAAGGTCATTGGTATGTAACTTCTGTGCAGCATGCAGGTAACATGCTCCCCCTACAGAGACAAGATAAGGCCATTGGTATGTAACTTCTGTGCAGCATGCAGGTAACATGCTCCCCCTACAGAGACAAGATAAGGCCATTGGTATGTAACTTCTGTGCAGCATGCAGGTAACATGCTCCCCTACAGAGACAAGATAAGGCCATTGGTATGTAACTTCTGTGCAGCATGCAGGTAACATGCTCCCCCTACAGAGACACAAGATAAGGCCATTGGTATGTAACTTCTGTGCAGCATGCAGGTAACATGCTCCCCCTACAGAGACAAGATAAGGCCATTGGTATGTAACTTCTGTGCAGCATGCAGGTAACATGCTCCCCTACAGAGACAAGATAAGGCCATTGGTATGTAACTTCTGTGCAGCATGCAGGTAACATGCTCCCCCTACAGAGACAAGATAAGGCCATTGGTATGTAACTTCTGTGCAGCATGCAGGTAACATGCTCCCCTACAGAGACAAGATAAGGCCATTGGTATGTAACTTCTGTGCAGCATGCAGGTAACATGCTCCCCCTACAGAGACAAGATAAGGCCATTGGTATGTAACTTCTGTGCAGCATGCAGGTAACATGCTCCCCCTACAGAGACAAGATAAGGTTATTGGTATGTAACTTCTGTGCAGCATGCAGGTAACATGCTCCCCTACAGAGACAAGATAAGGTCATTGGTATGTAACTTCTGTGCAGCATGCAGGTAACATGCTCCCCTACAGAGACAAGATAAGGCCATTGGTATGTAACTTCTGTGCAGCATGCAGGTAACATGCTCCCCCTACAGAGACAAGATAAGGTCATTGGTATGTAACTTCTGTGCAGCATGCAGGTAACATGCTCCCCCTACAGAGGCAAGATAAGGTCATTGGTATGTAACTTCTGTGCAGCATGCAGGTAACATGCTCCCCCTACAGAGACAAGATAAGGCCATTGGTATGTAACTTCTGTGCAGCATGCAGGTAACATGCTCCCCTACAGAGACAAGATAAGGTCATTGGTATGTAACTTCTGTGCAGCATGCAGGTAACATGCTCCCCCTACAGAGACAAGATAAGGTCATTGGTATGTAACTTCTGTGGAGCATGCAGGTAACATGCTCCCCTACAGAGACAAGATAAGGTCATTGGTATGTAACTTCTGTGCAGCATGCAGGTAACATGCTCCCCCTACAGAGGCAAGATAAGGTCATTGGTATGTAACTTCTGTGCAGCATGCAGGTAACATGCTCCCCCTACAGAGGTAAGATAAGGTCATTGGTATGTAACTTCTGTGCAGCATGCAGGTAACATGCTCCCCCTACAGAGGTAAGATAAGGTCATTGGTATGTAACTTCTGTGCAGCATGCAGGTAACATGCTCCCCCTACAGAGGCAAGATAAGGTCATTGGTATGTAACTTCTGTGCAGCATGCAGGTAACATGCTCCCCCTACAGAGACAAGATAAGGTCATTGGTATGTAACTTCTGTGCAGCATGCAGGTAACATGCTCCCCCTACAGAGACAAGATAAGGCCATTGGTATGTAACTTCTGTGCAGCATGCAGGTAACATGCTCCCCCTACAGAGACAAGATAAGGCCATTGGTATGTAACTTCTGTGCAGCATGCAGGTAACATGCTCCCCCCTACAGAGACAAGATAAGGCCATTGGTATGTAACTTCTGTGCAGCATGCAGGTAACATGCTCCCCCCTACAGAGACAAGATAAGGTCATTGGTATGTAACTTCTGTGCAGCATGCCAGTAACATGCTCCCCCTACAGAGGCAAGATAAGGCCATTGGTATGTAACTTCTGTGCAGCATGCCAGTAACATGCTCCCCCTACAGAGGCAAGATAAGGCCATTGGTATGTAACTTCTGTGCAGCATGCAGGTAACATGCTCCCCCCTACAGAGACAAGATAAGGCCATTGGTATGTAACTTCTGTGCAGCATGCAGGTAACATGCTCCCCCCTACAGAGACAAGATAAGGTCATTGGTATGTAACTTCTGTGCAGCATGCAGGTAACATGCTCCCCCCTACAGAGACAAGATAAGGCCATTGGTATGTAACTTCTGTGCAGCATGCAGGTAACATGCTCCCCCCTACAGAGACAAGATAAGGCCATTGGTATGTAACTTCTGTGCAGCATGCCAGTAACATGCTCCCCCCTACAGAGACAAGATAAGGTCATTGTTTATTGGCTGTTCGCAAAGTAGTGTTCGTTGTATCTCAAGTCGAAACAAAGGAGTTTTTTTCATGATTTCTATATATCTATAAAAAAAAATATGAAAGAATAGGCTAAATGTGAATGCGCAAATATACAACCTCCTCTATCCACATATACTGTATTAACCTCCTCTACCCACATATATTAACCTCCTCTACCCACATATATTAATCCTCCTCTATCCACATATATTAACCTCCTCTATCCACATATATTAACCTCCTCTATCCACATATAGTAACCCTCCTCTATCCACATATATTAACCTCCTCTATCCACATATATTAACCTCCTCTATCCACATATATTAACCTCCTCTATCCACATATATTAAACTCCGCTATCCACATATGTTGTATTAACCTCCTCTATCCACATATATTAACCTCCTCTATCCACATATAGTAACCCTCCTCTATCCACATATAGTAACCCTCCTCTATCCACATATATTAACCTCCTCTATCCACATATATTAACCTCCTCTATCCACATATATTAACCTCCTCTATCCACATATATTAAACTCCGCTATCCACATATGTTGTATTAACCTCCTCTATCCACATATATTAACCTCCTCTATCCACATATACTGTATTAACCTCCTCTACCCACATATATTAAGCTCCTCTATCCACATATATTAACCTCCTCTATCCACATATATTAACCTCCTCTATCCACATATACTGTATTAACCTCCTCTATCCACATGTATTAACCTCCTCTCTCCACATATATTAACCTCCTCTATCTCAATCTATTAACCTTCTCTATCCACATTTAGTAACCTCCTCTGTCCACATATATTAACCTCCTCTATCCACATATATTAACCTCCTCTATCCACATATAGTAACCTCCTCTATCCACATATATTAACCTCCTCTCTCCACATATATTAACTTCCTCTATCCACATATACTGTATTAACCTCCTCTATCCACATATATTAACCTCCTCTATCCACATATACTGGATTAACCTCCTCTATCCACATATATTCACCTCCTCTATCCACATATACTGTATTAACCTCCTGTATCCACATATAGTAACCTCCTCTATCCACATATATTAACCTCCTCTATCCACATATATTAACCTCCTCTATCCACATATATTAACCTCCTCTATCCACATATAGTAACCCTCCTCTATCCACATATATTAACCTCCTCTATCCACATATAGTAACCCTCCTCTATCCACATATATTAACCTCCTCTATCCACATATATTAACCTCCTCTATCCACATATATTAACCTCCTCTATCCACATATACTGGATTAACCTCCTCTATCCACATATATTCACCTCCTCTATCCACATATACTGTATTAACCTCCTGTATCCACATATAGTAACCTCCTCTATCCACATATATTAACCTCCTCTATCCACATATAGTAACCTCCTCTATCCACATATATTAACCTCCTCTATCCACATATAGTAACCCTCCTCTATCCACATATTAATCCTCCTCTATCCACATATATTAACCTCCTCTATCCACATATATTAACCTCCTCTATCCACATATATTAACCTCCTCTATCCACATATATTAACCTCCTCTATCCACATATATTAACCTCCTCTATCCACATATATTAACCTCCTCTATCCACATATACTGGATTAACCTCCTCTATCCACATATATTAACCTCCTCTATCCACATATACTGTATTAACCTCCTCTACCCACATGTATTAACCTCCTCTCTCCACATATATTAACCTCCTCTATCTCAATCTATTAACCTTCTCTATCTACATTTAGTAACCTCCTCTGTCCACATATATTAACCTCCTCTATCCACATATATTAATCTCCTCTATCCACATCTGGTAACCTCCTCTATCCACATATAGTAACCTCCTCTATCCACATATATTAACCTCCTCTATCCACATATAGTAACCTCCTCTCTCCACATATACACCTCCTCTATCCACATATATTAATCTCCTCTATCCACATCTGGTAACCTCCTCTATCCACATATAGTAACCTCCTCTATCCACATATATTAACCTCCTCTATCCACATATAGTAACCTCCTCTATCCACATATATTAACCTCCTCTATCCACATATACTGGATTAACCTCCTCTATCCACATATATTAACCTCCTCTATCCACATATATTAAACTCCGCTATCCACATATGTTGTATTAACCTCCTCTATCCACATATATTAAGCTCCTCTATCCACATATATTAAACTCCTCTATCCACATATACTGTATTAACCTCCTGTATCCACATATAGTAACCTCCTCTATCCACATATATTAACCTCCTCTATCCACATATAGTAACCCTCCTCTATCCACATATATTAACCTCCTCTATCCACATATATTAACCTCCTCTATCCACATATATTAACCTCCTCTATGCACATATATTAACCTCCTCTATCCACATATATTAACCTCCTCTATCCACATATAGTAACCCTCCTCTATCCACATATATTAACCTCCTCTATCCACATATAGTAACCCTCCTCTATCCACATATATTAACCTCCTCTATCCACATATATTAACCTCCTCTATCCACATATATTCACCTCCTCTATCCACATATACTGTATTAACCTCCTGTATCCACATATAGTAACCTCCTCTATCCACATATATTAACCTCCTCTATCCACATATAGTAACCTCCTCTATCCACATATATTAACCTCCTCTATCCACATATAGTAACCCTCCTCTATCCACATATATTAACCTCCTCTATCCACATATGTTAACCTCCTCTATCCACATATATTAACCTCCTCTATCCACATATACTGTATTAACCTCCTGTATCCATATATAGTAACCTCCTCTATCCACATATATTAACCTCCTGTATCCACATATAGTAACCTCCTCTATCCACATATATTAACCTCCTCTATCCACATATAGTAACCCTCCACTATCCACATATATTAACCTCCTCTATCCACATATATTAACCTCCTCTATCCACATATATTAACCTCCTCTATCCACATATAGTAACCCTCCACTATCCACATATATTAACCTCCTCTATCCACATATATTAACCTCCTCTATCCACATATATTAACCTCCTCTATCCACATATATTAACCTCCTCTATCCACATATATTAACCTCCTCTATCCACATATATTAACCTCCTCTATCCACATATAGTAAACTCCACTATCCACATATGTTAACCTCATCTATCCACATATATTAACCTCCTCTATCCACATATATTAACCTCCTCTATCCACATATATTAACCTCCTCTATCCACATATATTAACCTCCTCTATCCACATATATTAACCTCATCTATCCACATATATTAACCTCCTCTATCCACATATATTAACCTCCTCTATCCACATATGTTAACCTCCTCTATCCACATATATTAACCTCCTCTATCCACATATAGTAACCTCCTCTATCCACATATATTAACCTCCTCTATCCACATATAGTAACCCTCCTCTATCCACATATATTAACCTCCTCTATCCACATATGTTAACCTCCTCTATCCACATATATTAACCTCCTCTATCCACATATACTGTATTAACCTCCTCTATCCACATATATTAACCTCCTGTATCCACATATAGTAACCTCCTCTATCCACATATATTAACCTCCTCTATCCACATATAGTAACCCTCCACTATCCACATATATTAACCTCCTCTATCCACATATATTAACCTCCTCTATCCACATATATTAACCTCCTCTATCCACATATAGTAACCCTCCACTATCCACATATATTAACCTCCTCTATCCACATATATTAACCTCCTCTATCCACATATATTAACCTCCTCTATCCACATATATTAACCTCCTCTATCCACATATATTAACCTCCTCTATCCACATATATTAACCTCCTCTATCCACATATATTAACCTCCTCTATCCACATATAGTAAACTCCACTATCCACATATGTTAACCTCATCTATCCACATATATTAACCTCCTCTATCCACATATATTAACCTCCTCTATCCACATATATTAACCTCCTCTATCCACATATATTAACCTCATCTATCCACATATATTAACCTCCTCTATCCACATATATTAACCTCCTCTATCCACATATATTAACCTCCTCTATCCACATATATTAACCTCCTCTATCCACATATAGTAACCCTCCTCTATCCACATATATTAACCTCCTCTATCCACATATAGTAACCCTCCTCTATCCACATATATTAACCTCATCTATCCACATATATTAACCTCCTCTATCCAGAATGTAAAAGAGGGAAAAGAGGGAGAGAGGGGGAGAGGAGGAGAGGTGGGTCTTTAATTTGGAAAGTTAGATGTAGATTACATACAGATGGCTTTTCAATAGCAGGATGTACAGAATGCATGCTGCATGGAATGATGGAGAATTATCTCTCTTTTTCTCTCTCCCTATTCCATTTTCCCTCCCTCCCTCGTCCCTCTCTCCCTCCTTTCTCAGACTCAGCTCAGTGCATTAAGCTGCAGCGCTACCTCTCGGTTACTCTGCTCCCTTTTTACTCCAGAGAATCACATTGCCTGTCACTGTAAAGACTGATCTCAGCACAGTCCTTAGCTAGGTACAGCAGTGAGAAGCAGACTGAGTATAAGACTCTCTTCTTCTCTAAGGGCTGTTCTGAGCTCAGCTTTTACACAGTGTTTCCACAGCGCACCAGACTGATCATGGGGTTCCAGTCAGTCAGCAGCCTAGTAGAAGAGCTGGGACGATAGATTCCCTCTGGGCTACATGGTTCTGTCCTCTGGGACAGTCCTACAGCTTACTGACCTGCTTAGATTTGCTTGTATTTCTAGATGACTGACATCGATGCACTTTCAGGCTTGTGTTTACTGTATATTACATGAGCTGCCCGAGGGGACGTGTGAGTAACGTGTGTGTGTCATAATCACTACTGCTACCAGTTCACAACAGCAAACACACAGGCATCCCAATGCGGAGGGTAGGAGGGAGGCCACGTACACATGACTAATATAACAGCTTTGAATGGATGAAAATACATACACATACACATACACACACGCACACACACACACACGCCACAACAACCCCCAAGCTTCTCCCAGTCAAATCCATCATATCAGTGAGTAGTGAGAGAGCTTGTCCTCTATTACTGAGTGTCTCAGTGGTAAGGGCCCTTCGCCAGCCCTTAGGGCACTCTCACACTCACACACACACACACACACACACACACACACACACACACACACACACACACACACACACACACACACACTCTCACACTCACGCCCCTGTGCTGCTCACTGCACTAAGTCCACTTTACTGCTCCATAGGGAGCACACTACTGACAGATCACAGCCAAGGGTCCACCCTGCAGCAAAGTCAGCAAACAGAGAGAGGGAGACGGAGAGAGCGAGGGAGACAGAGATAGAGAGAGACAAAGATAAAGAGTGAAAGAGAGATGAGGTGGGAGAGAGGAGGGATGGGAGTGGGTGAGTGAGAAGATGAAGGGGAATAAAGGGATGGAGACACTACAAGCACAGAGGGAGAGAAGAGATGGTGACCACATACAAGTAGTGTAAATTAGTGTGTTGTTCAAGAGTACCTGCAAATGTGTGTTTCTGAATGATATTAGCCATAATAATGACTGCAGTAGCTGGCTGTCAGCTCACTGACTGATTGGGTTTTGCTTTGAAACCCCTGAAGGCGGTTCTATTGGGTATCAAAAGCTGATTGGCCAACTGATGGACACGCTGACAGCCAAAACCAATGAGAGACTGTTAAGCTCCGGATAGCTCTTCAGATGGCATTGGTGTCTCTATTGTGATTGACCGATTGATTGACGGGTTGAAAGAAAAATACACATACTGGTAGGAAGAGATGAAGTTTGTCAACTCTGTCCTTCAACATTCATCCCTTTACTTATCTATTTCCTCACAAACGGTTCAATTCATCCCTTTACTTATCTATTTCCTCACAAACGGTTCAATTCATCCCTTTACTTATCTCTTTCCTCACAAACGGTTCCATTCATCCCTTTACTTATCTCTTTCCTCACAAACGGTTCCATTCATCCCTTTACTTATCTCTTTCCTCACAAATGGTTCCATTCATCCCATTACTTATCTCTTTCCTCACAAACAGTTCCATTCATCCCTTTACTTATCTCTTTCCTCACAAACGGTTCCATTCATCCCTTTACTTATCTCTTTCCTCACAAACGGTTCCATTCATCCCTTTACTTATCTATTTCCTCACAAACAGTTCCATTCATCCCTTTACTTATCTATTTCCTCACAAACAGTTCCATTCATCCCTTTACTTATCTATTTCCTCACAAACGGTTCCATTCATCCCTTTACTTATCTCTTTCCTCACAAACGGTTCCATTCATCCCTTTACTTATCTATTTCCTCACAAACGGTTCAATTCATCCCTTTACTTTTCTCTTTCCTCACAAACGGTTCCATTCATCCCTTTACTTATCTCTTTCCTCACAAATGGTTCCATTCATCCCATTACTTATCTCTTTCCTCACAAACAGTTCCATTCATCCCTTTACTTATCTCTTTCCTCACAAATGGTTCCATTCATCCCTTTACTTATCTCTTTCCTCACAAACGGTTCCATTCATCCCTTTACTTATCTATTTCCTCACAAACAGTTCCATTCATCCCTTTACTTATCTATTTCCTCACAAACAGTTTCATTCATCCCTTTACTTATCTCTTTCCTCACAAACGGTTCCATTCATCCCTTTACTTATCTCTTTCCTCACAAATGGTTCCATTCATCCCTTTACTTATCTATTTCCTCACAAACGGTTCCATTCATCCCTTTACTTATCTCTTTCCTCACAAACGGTTCCATTCATCTCTTTACTTATCTCTTTCCTCACAAACGGTTCCATTCATCCCTTTACTTATCTCTTTCCTCACAAATGGTTCCATTCATTCCATTACTTATCTATTTCCTCACAAATGGTTCCTTTCATCCCTTTACTTATCTCTTTCCTCACAAATGGTTCCATTCATCCCTTTACTTATCTCTTTCCTCACAAATGGTTCCATTCATCCCTTTACCTATCTCTTTCCTCACAAATGGTTCCATTCATCCCTTTACTTATCTATTTCCTCACAAACAGTTCCATTCATCCCTTTACTTATCTATTTCCTCACAAACAGTTCCATTCATCCCTTTACTTATCAGTTTCCTCACAAACGGTTCCATTCATCCCTTTACTTATCTATTTCCTCACAAACAGTTCCATTCATCCCTTTACTTATCTCTTTCCTCACAAACGGTTCCATTCATCCCTTTACTTATCTATTTCCTCACAAACAGTTCCATTCATCCCTTTACTTATCTATTTCCTCACAAACGGTTCCATTCATCCCTTTACTTATCTATTTCCTCACAAACGGTTCCATTCATCCCTTTACTTATCTATTTCCTCACAAACAGTTCCATTCATCCCTTTACTTATCTATTTCCTCACAAACAGTTCCATTCATCCCTTTACTTATCTCTTTCCTCACAAAGGGTTCCATTCATCCCTTTACTTATCTATTTCCTCACAAACAGTTCCATTCATACCTTTACTTATCTCTTTCCTCACAAACGGTTCCATTCATCCCTTTACTTATCTATTTCCTCACAAACAGTTCCATTCATCCCTTTACTTATCTCTTTCCTCACAAACGGTTCCATTCATCCCTTTACTTATCTCTTTCCTCACAAACGGTTCCATTCATCCCTTTACTTATCTCTTTCCTCACAAACGGTTCCATTCATCTCTTCCCAACACGTATTTTTCTCCTACCCTCTTTCCACGTTCACCCATTCACCCTGCTTTCTCCACATTCAATGTTTCACATCTCTCTCTCCTCTATTTTCCACACCTGTTCTTCCACTCACTCCATCCCATCTCTCTCTCTCCTCTCTTCCCGGCAGAGCCTCCACTTACAGACACCCACGCCTCATCACTTCTCTTTTTCCCTCCCGCTCTCCTTTCTTCCTCCCGTCCATCAGTGTGTGCATGCATTAGTGGAAGGGGAAGGGTGAATGTGTGAGTGAGTGTGTGTGTGTAATCATAATTTAGCCATGTGTCCCGTTGGCCTGTGCAGGTCAGTGTGGCCCGGTAGGCTGGAATTAAACGAGGACATGGAGATGAGTGAGTGTGGGCATTATGAGGCTCACACGTTTGTCAGCTGTTGAAATATCAGCCCATATAAATGAATTGCCAGTTGTGGTATACATTTTTGGTCATCTCTGACATGTACACAAGCTGACACTATATATACTGTAGATTGCATGCCTACCATACAAAGCTGAATATGATCAATATGCATATTGCTGTACTAATGCCTGATGTAGACTATTTCTTCAGTTTTTTTTCATCTGTAAAAGGATACAAACATGTACCATTTGCTGTAATACTGATTAAAGGCGATTGTGTGTCTCTATCAGTCAGACAGAGTGTGTATTGTTGTGTTGGCACTGGAATGTACAGTGGAGTGGACACTTTAATGAATCACTTTAATCTTCCATAAACGCCAAAGAATGTGCCCGTCAATAAATGCTCCATGACCCTATGTCCCATAGAGCCGTTTTCACAGGGACTCAATCATGACTGTCACAATGAGACACACACACACACACACACACACACACACACACACACACACACACACACACACACACACACACACACACACACACACACACACACACACACACACACACACACACACACACACACACACACACACACACACACACACACACACACACACACACACACACACACAGGGCCACAGAGCAATCCCACGCAATGCTTATTAAATCACTCCCTCAAATCTGTGCAATGCTTTTTATTCTTCCCACTGAAGGCCTTGGGAAGCCCTTCACACCACATCAAGCAACAGGGAGAGGCTGTGAACAACTCCATGCAGAGTCTACACATTTAGTTCCTAAATCTAGCGTTTCCGGCAGAATGATGAACGTCAAATGTCAACCTGAACTTGTGAGGTAAAGTTGGCATGAACATGAAGCCTGTAGGAAAATAATCATATTGTTTTGCCTTACAGTTTATTCAGATTAGGGCTCTGATGATATCTTAATCAAACCTAGAAATCAACTAACATGGTTGACTTCAGGAATTGTGTGCCTAAGATTTAACATTTGTGTACAGGTTTACAAGGAACTGGTTAATAATGATATTTAGTATTCAACTACTACTTTGTACAGGTGTGTATGACTGCTATAGTGTACAGAACTGGTGTATATGACTGCTATAGTGTACAGGGCTGGTGTGTATGACTGCTATAGTGTACAGGACTGGTGTGTATGACTGCTATAGTGTACAGGACTGGTGTATATGACTGCTATAGTGTACAGGACTGGTGTGTATGACTGGTATTGTGTACTGGGTTGGTGTGTATGACTGGTATTGTGTACTGGGTTGGTGTGTATGACTGGTATTGTGTACTGGGTTGGTGTGTATGGAACCATGTTTGTTCATTCAGCTCCCCGGTGGATGGCCCACCCAGTGAAATACAGAGAATATTGTTGAATGAGGTCTTCATGTGGCAGAAGAGAGGAGAGAGGCCTAGGGAGAGAGGCTGAAGAAAGGTCTCTACGACGCGCACGGACACAAACGCATGCATGCACACGCGTACACAGACACGTGCGCACACACACACAATGGGAGAGCACTCAGAGAATGTGGAGAATGCAGGCTCAAATGGATCCTTGAGAAGAGACCTGGAGTTTGGTGTTTGATCTCCAAGTGATTCAGCCATGGTCACAGACAGGCTAAGATTCCACTCCACATACAATGCTATCAATCCATCCTTTAACCTTTCTCTAGCCATATAAGCCATTCAGAACACAGTCTCTTTCACAAAAGGTCTATAGACAAAGGGACTTTTACAGTACTCAACATAGACTCCACTTGAGCCATGTTGAAGAGCAATCAAATTGGCAAAGACAATGACAATTGATCTTATCAAAGCTCGACTGATTTAACCAGTGATGGTTGGTCTAATCATTCTCTTAGATATATAGGCGATGTTTGGGGTTTGCCGGATGTGTTTAAATTGCATCTTGGAAATAGAAATAAGCAGCAGTAGGATGGCACTAATCCATATACCTGTGCATTTAAAAGGGTGTGCCACAGGGTTCAATCCTGGGACCATTGTAATTCTGCATTTTTGTTAATGATATTTGGGTCACATATTGTACCATTTAATTATGGAATAAACCGTATATACAATATGAATATACTGTAATATATGAAACTCGCTGAAATGATTTATAGACATTTGATGAACAAAACATTTAAGGAAAAATATTGTAAAACCAAAAGCTCAACCTCCAAGACTCAGTCATGCTGCATTACCTTAACTGGGGGTGCATATGCACAGTACAGACCCACTGAAATACTGCAGGGTTCCCCAACTGGTGGCCTGCGTTGTTTTTTTATTTGCCCCCAATGTTTTCTGAGCACATAAAAAAATCTATATATTCTTCACATTTTAATATTGGACATAAAAGACTGTAAAAACACCAGGAATTCCGCTCCAAGTGATTTTAATTTTGGAAATCTGTTCCCAAGTATTCCCACGCATGAGAGAAGGGCATACATATGTACAAATGTAAGCAAGGTTGGAGATGATTATGTTTTAGTCAAATATTATATTCTTGTGGTCAATTTGCAGTCTACAAATTATTTGTAATTATGTTCCGGTCCCCTGACCATCCACACTAGAAAAAACTCTGCCCGCGGCTGAATCTAGTTGATGGTCCCTGCTGTATTGTAATAGTGATAACTCAGTTCTACCATAGAAAGCAGGAAATGGATAGATAGAAAGAGAGTGAGACACAGAACAATGCAGACATGATACCTCAGCCTAAACGCTTTTCATTTACTGTCACCTCTAACATCATTCCTCTCCTCAGAGTTTCTCATCACTACAACATTCTCTGTGTTGTTGCCCTTGTTGTCCTCAGGGCATTTTGTTGCTCTATAGGCGGGTGCCCTCGGATTCAAAGTCGATTTGGCTCTGCGTCCAGGGAGATAGAATCAAGACCATCAACCCATTCAGTGGCTACCCCCCCCACACACACACAGAAGCAAAGGCACTCACACACAAACACATCGCTATGTCCAGATGATGATGGTGCCATAATGTGCCCTATGGCATCATCATCTCCTTCCAGCCACAAAGGTAATACTGGCAATCCAAAGAGAAAACGCTGGGCCTTTATGCTTTCTTACTCAAACCTCATTCTTGCCATTTGCCACTTTGACACCATCTCCCCCCTTCCCCCTCTTTTCTCGCTTTCTCTTACACCAAATATGGCCACAATAACTTGATTTTATTTTTCCTCCTCGCTCCAAAGCACAATATTCAACCTCTATCTCTCTTTTGTCCTTTCAATGTCTTTTTTTTGTCCTCCCTCCTTTCTTAAAAAAAAAACTTCCAAGGTCAGACAGGACAAACAATGCCAGTGGTGTCTGCGTGAATGGTGGTCGCTATCGGCGACCAGTGCCTGGGTTGCCAAGACAACGCTTTAACCATTAATTTTCAATTAAAACAGACAAAGAGATGACAGCTCGGGGTCTATAGAAGATGTCAAGAATCGGTATTAATATACGACAAGTGAGCATAATTGTGTGTCCATTTCCCTCACATTCATCTAGGCTATCAGTGAAATGTGAAAGCGGTAGATAATTTGGGGGTAGGGGGGAGTGAAACGCAGTCCACTGTTTTCTTCTAACGAAGAGGCGCTTCTAATGTATCTCTCAGAGAAATAGCATTCATCATTATCATTATTAATATTTTGTCAGAGGTGTTATTATTTTCATTACCATACGATTACACAAATGCTAGTTCACTTATGTGTCAAACACTTATTCACACCATCATACGCACATGCACACACGGACACACGCACACACTAAAAATAACAGGCATCTCGATGTTAAATGAGTTGAATATGAATGAGTCATTCTGTAGGTCTGATTAGATTTCTACCACACACTGCATTATGATAAGACCTCCAAATCAAGCTAATATGAGTGCTGCTGTGTGACCACGTTGTTTGATAAGGCAGGAGTGACCAATGCCAAACAATTACAAGCAACACAAGGCTAGATAGCACAGCACCTTGGGACCTTGAGGAAAACACAGAGAGAATAACACAAACTAGAGACTACAGTCCCCAAAATGGGATACACCAGCTGCAGGAGAGAGGCCTAGCAGAGAGAAAATAAAGAGGAGAGATGGGAGGAGAAGGAAAGAAAAGGAAAGAGAGGAAGAGCGAAGGTAAGGAGTGATGGAAAGATAG
>NC_056430.1:29074404-29076904 GCF_018296145.1 Oncorhynchus tshawytscha | reverse complement strand
TAAAAAAGTCAAATGGAAAGGGGACAAATGTACAATGTATTCATGCTACACGCATACATATTGCATATGTATTCAACCCCTTTGCTATGAAGCCCCGTAATAAGATCTGGTGCAACCAATTACCTTCAGAAGTCACATAATTAGTTAAATAAAGTCCACCTGTGTGCAATCTAAGTGTCACATGATCTGTTCTGTTCTGAATAGCCCCAGAGTCCACAACATCGTTAAGCAAGGGACACCACCAAGCAAGCGGAACCATGAAGACCAAGGAGCTCTCCAAACAGGTCAGGGACAAAGTTGTAGAGAAGTACAGATCAGGGTTGGGTTATAAAACAATATCAGAAACTTTGAACATCCCACGGAGCACCATCAAATCCATTATTCAAAAATGTAAAGAGTATGGCACCACAACAAACATACCAAGAGAGGGCCACCCACCTAAACTCACGGACCAGGCAATGAGGACATTAATCAGAGATGCTACAAAGAGGCCAAAGTTAATCCTGAAGGAGCTGCAAATGCTTGGAATATCTGTCCATAGGACCACTTTAAGCCGTACACTCCACAGAGCTGGGCTTAACAGAAGAGTGACCAGGAAAAAGCCATTGCTTAAAGAAAAAAAAGCAAACACGTTTGGTGTTCACCAAAAGGCATGTGGGAGACTTCCCAAACATATGAAAGAAGGTACTCTGGTCAGATGAGACAAAAATGTCGCTTTTTGGGAATCAAGGAAAACACTATGTCTGGGGAAAACCCAACACCTCGCATCCCCACAGTGAAGCATGGTGGTGGCAGCATCATGCTATGGGGATGTTTTTCATCGGCAGGGACTGGGAACCTGGTCAGAATTGAAGAAATGATGGACGGCACTAAATACAGGGAAATCCTTCAGGGAAACCTGTTTCAGTCTTCCAGAGATCTGAGACTGGGACAGAGGTTCATCTTCCAACAGGACAATGACCAGAGGCATACTGCTAAAGCAACACTCGAGTGGTTTAAGGGGAAACATTTAAATGTCTTGGAATGGCTTAGTCAAAGCCCAGACCTCAATCCAATTGAGAATCTGCGGTATGACTTAAAGATTGCTGTACACCAGTGGAACCCACCCAACTTGAAGGAGCTGGAGTAGTTTTGCCTTGAAGAATGGTCAAAAAACCCAGTGTCTAGATGTGCCAAGCTTATAGAGACATACCCCAAGAGACTTGCAGCTGTCATTTCTGAGAAAGATGGCTCTACAGAGTACTGAACTTTGGGGGGGTGAATTTTCAGTTTTCTTGTCATATTTCTTGCTTGTTTCACAAGAAAAAAATATTTTGCTTCTTCAGAGTGGTAGGCATGTTGTGTAAATCACATGATACACCCCCCCCCCAATGTTTTATTTATTTTTACTTCCAGGTTGTAAGGCAACAAAATAGAAAAAATGCCAAGGGGGGTGAATACTTTCACAAGCCACTGTATACAGCAGTAACCTCGAGGGCTGGGGGTAAGCCCAATAATCCTCATCTGGAGCAAGTGTTGAAAGCAGTTCAAATTAGAAAGGATACTTTTCTAATTCAGTTTGATCTAGTACAGTTTGGTCTCAAACTGGGAGACTGGAGACTAGTTTGAGATGTCCTAGTTTATGATCAAGTCATCGACATACATACAAAATGGTGCCTGGCGTCAACAGTTGCAGAGTGTTAATGGCATTTCCTCTGGCTATGTGGTCACTAGACTGTCCTCTCCACTAGGAGCCGTCTCTACGGCCCTGTCAGTCTCACACCGTGTGACTCCATCTCTTCATCACATACACTCAGGACCCAGAGATCACACACACACACACACACACACACACACACACACACACACACACACACACACACACACACACACACACACACACACACACACACACACACACACACACACACACACACACACACACACACATACACACCTGATACAGTTATGCCTGAGAATAAGAATATAATAATTTAATTAGAGGAGGATAAGAAAGAGAGAAAGCAGGGAAAGAGTAGGATGCAGAAGGAGAGGAATGAGGGAGTGAAGAATCAGAAGATGAAGACAAAAGAAAGGCCACACAGAGGAGGGGAGAGAATCAATCTGTCTTCAAGGAGCTGTTAATAATTATACATTCTACAGCCTTCTCCATCTTCGTTAGTCTTTCATTAATTCATAATACTGAAACAAATTACCTTTGCATGGATGAAAATTACACCTAAATGTGGCGTAGCAGTTTGGCATTTGGTGATGAAATATTCCTGGGAGAGTCAGAGAGTTTGATAGAGCACCGTTTTGTTGATGAAGTCGTGTAACATTGTTACCTTTCAAATAACAGTGGTCTCATATCCTACGTGTTCACATTAGTGACGGGGGGGACATCGATGAACGTGGAGAGCATCAATAGACAGGGGAAAGAGAAGAGGGGGATTTGGGCACTGTCTTGCACACACACAAACACACATTCACGCACGCGCACAGAATAGATACAAAAAAAATT
>NC_056430.1:29021904-29069404 GCF_018296145.1 Oncorhynchus tshawytscha | reverse complement strand
AGACTGGGAGGGGGAGTGATGACTGAGACTGGGGGGAGGGATGACCGAGACTGGGAGGGGGGAGTGATGACCGAGACTGGGAGGGGGACAAGACAACAATTGTAATTTTGTCAAATCACCACCATAATAAGAGGTCAAAATGTTCAGTATTTCTGGGTTCATAGTTCAGAACAACATCCTAGATGAAAAAAATGCATGCTGAGGGAAAATATAGCCACTCTACAAACTATTAATAACCCAAATACAGTGGGGAACAATGGGCCTTCTACGCCTTCAGAGATTTCTAAAATAATGATTATAACAATATAATAATGATGATTATATTATTGTTTTCAATAATGTTCTGATATAATGTCTTCAGTTTTTGTTGGAAAGGAAAGGGTTAACACCGGATTTTTCTTTGGTGGTCTCTGTGGAGGTAAATCTAACTAGCTAAGTCAGCCATTGGCTAGGCCATCAGAAGCTAGAGCAACATGTTGGAGTGACAATGGAATCAACCAATCACATTTTGACTTAATGAGTGGGACCGTTTTTACAAAAACTTATGGAAACTTCTGCCTTCCTGAAGGGCAACAGGTCACTGCGCAATAGCGAGAAGTATTTTCCCACGGTCTAACTTGCTAGCTTTTGTTGTCGGCTAGTTTGCAGCGGCTGCAGCAGGTTTTATCAAAGAGGGTGTTGTTGCTCATTTGTTAGCTTCTCCTTTTCCTCATCAAGTGGGTTGAGCTCCGGTGTCCCCTTCACCCCGCCCGTGGCACAAACACTTTGTCTGTGTAAGGATATGCGCCTTTTGGCCTCCACTTTTATGTCGGACCACGTCGTTTTATTTCTGAGAGGGTCCGACCTTCTGAGCCAGCAGCATTCACAGCGTCTGCCACATGCTGCCACTCTTAATGCCTTTTTGGCATTTGTAACACCCACACTGTGTAACACCCACACTGTATAACACCCACACGGTGTAACACCCACACTGTGTAACACCCACACTGTATAACACCCACACTGTATAACACCCACACAGTATAACACCCACACTGTGTAACACCCACACTGTGTAACACCCACACTGTGTAACACCCACACTGTATAACACCCACACTGTATAACACCCACACTGTATAACACCCACACTGTGTAACACCCACACTGTATAACACCCACACTTTATAACACCCACACGGTGTAACACCCACACTGTGTAACACCCACACTGTATAACACCCACACTGTATAACACCCACACGGTGTAACACCCACACGGTGTAACACCCACACGGTGTAACACCCACACGGTGTAACACCCACACTGTATAACACCCACACTGTATAACACCCACACGGTGTAACACCCACACTGTATAACACCCACACGGTGTAACACCCACACGGTGTAACACCCACACGGTGTAACACCCACACGGTGTAACACCCACACGGTGTAACACCCACACTGTTTCCACCAAACAATATGTTTTGTCTTGCGTCAACCTCCCCTACAAGAACTTCCATTTCACCCTTCTGTTGGGATATGCTGTCATTGTGGTCATGCAGTCAGTATGGATGAATATTAATTAGGGGCGTTTCACTGACTATTTATAGGCAACTATGGGCGTTAAAAGGGTGGAACAAAACGCTGGCTCACGTGCGCCAAATGTCGAGTTGATTGTGATTTCTAAAGGGAAGCCGGCATGGAACGTGCGTGAGCACTGTGTTTCTGTGTTTCCTCCGTACGCCACCTTTTGACATGAATCCTCCACACGGTTTTATAAATGAGGCCCCTGGTGTTATTATTGAAGTGTGCTTGCTGTTGTTAGCCATCTATTTAAAAATAACTTATGTTAAACATTTTTGTATTTAATGAAGTGGAACTGGCAGCATTTCAGCAACATTAAATATAATTCAAATCTGTTTATATACACCCCCGGGAAGAATATAACACTTTTTAAAAACATTTCTGACAAGTGACCACTTAGATATGGTCATTTTCACGTTTTCACAAATTATTTGACTGTTTGGGAATTATGTATACTAAGATATTTGTGAAAATTCTATAACAATATAGAGTGGGAAAGCGGCCGTGCTTTTGGACAATTAATAGACACTGCAGTAAATAAAACCGAATAAAAACATCTGTCTACACACACTGGTGCGCTATAACCAACCGGAGCTACAGTAAACCTTTATACAAACAAGCCATTTGCCACTGGGCCTTCCATCATTCACTTTGAACTGAACTGTGTGTTTACATGAGTAGCAACAGCGTGACTTTAGACCATTAGAACGCATTTGCCAAAAGACACAAAATTCTCCTGAATGGATTTCTGTGAATACGTAAATACCACAGGAGTCGTCTTGCATTTGGGAGGTTTGCAGTCCAGATCAAATAACCATGAAAAGGTAGGCTCTCTCTCTCTCCATCAGTTATGCACATCAACAACAACAAGAACAACAGCAAATGCTAGCCAGAGTAAAATTAGCTCAAATCTAACGAAGGATCATTAGATAAACATTCTAACTTTTTCAGATAGTTGGCTGTCAACATTGCACTGATAATTGATGGGAAATTATAACCTCTGCAGTTTGCCTACCAATGCATGCTTGTCTTAACCAAGCACCCAAGTTAACTGGCTAAAGTTGGCTAGCTTGCTAGCTAGCTACACGTTTGCTACACAAATGAGAGAACACCTCACTCTGACCATTTTACTTGCCGCAGCAGAGCTGGTTTGTGAAAACGTGCATCTAGGTGAGAGGTGTAGGAGTCAGGCGCATGAGAGCAGGGATGTCTGAGAAGCGTGTTTTAATCAGACCGTCCACCGACACAAAAATGGCACCCTCGAAAATACAAACTAAGCTCTCGATACTGAGAACTCGTGCAAACGCACGGAGAAACAAATACAATCGAGCACAATACACAAAAGTCTAATCCCGCACAAACTAAGGTAGGCAACAGGTTACCCTTATACACACAGAAATTAACGCAAATGAAACCAGGTGTGAAAAAGAATCACAAACAGTAAAGGAAAAAGGGATCGTGGTGGCTAGTAAACCGGCGACCACCGAGCCCGAGCGCCGCCCGAACAGGCAGAGGAATTACCTTCGGTAGAAGTCATGACAGTACCCCATCTGATGCGCGGTTCCCGCAGCGCGCCGACGCCGGCCTCGAGGACGACCCAAGGACGAGGCGCAGGGCGATCCGGATGGAGGCGGTGAAACTCCCTTAGCATAGGTGGATCCAGTACGTCCTCCACCGGTACCCAGCATCTCTCCTCCGGACCGTACCCCTCCCAATCCATGAGGTACTGAAGGCTCCCCACCCGATACCCCAAGTCCAGTATGGACCGAACTGCATACGCCTGCGGAGGGACCTCCTGCACCTCAGCTTCTTGAAGCGGACCAGCCACCACCGGCCTGAGGAGAGACACATGAAACGAGGGGTTAATACGGTAATAAGGGGAGAAGCTGTAACCTATAACACACCTCGTTTATTCTCCTCGGACTTTAAACGGCCCCACAAACCGCGGACCCAGCTTCCGGCAAGACAGGCAGAGGGGCAGGTTTCGGGTCGAAAGCCAGACCCGGTCCACCGGTGCGATCACCGGGGCCTTGCTGCGGTGGCGGTCAGCACTTACCAGCACTTACAATCGTCCACCACAGGAGCCTCGGTCTGGCTCTGATGCCATGGTACCAGAACCGGCTGATAGCCCAACACACATTGGAAGGGTGACAGGTTCATAGAGGAGTGGTGGAGCGAGTTCTGGGCCATCTCTGCCCAGGGGATATACTTCGCCCACTCCCCTGGCCGGTCCTGGCAAATCGACCGCAGAAACCTACCCACATCCTGGTTCACTCTCTCCACCTGCGCATTACTCTCGGGGTGAAAACCTGAGGTAAGGCTGACCGAGACCCCCAAACATTCCACACCCTGGACGTGAACTGGGGACCCCGATCAGAAACAATGTCCTCTGGCACCCCGTAGTGCCGGAAGACGTGAGTAAACAGGGCCTCCGCAGTCTGTAGGGCCATAGGGAGACAGGGCAAAGGGAGGAGACGACAGGACTTAGAAAACATCCACATCGACCAGGATTGTGGTGTTGCCCTGTGACGGTGGCAGATCACTCAGGAAGTCAACCGACAGGTGTGACCAAGGCCGCTGTGGAACGGGAAGGGGTTGTAACTTCCCTCTGGGCAGGTGCCTAGGAGCCTTGCACTGAGCGCACACCGAGCAGGAGGCCACATAAACCCTCACGTCCTTGGCTAAAGTGGACTACCAGTACTTCCCACTAAGACATCGCACCGTCCTACCGATTCCCGGTTGACCAGAGGAGGGGGACGTGTGAGCCCACCAAATCAGCCTGTCTCTAACCTCCAGCGGAACGTACACCCGTCCAGCTGGACACTGTGGTGGAGTGGGCTCAACATGCGATGCTCGCTCGATGTCTGCGTCCACCTCCCACCTCACAGGTGCCACCAGACAAGAAGCCGGGAGGATGGGCGCAGGATCGATGGCCCACTCCTCCGTATCATATAGTCTGGACAGTGAGTCTGCCTTAGTGTTCTGGGAGCCTGGTCTATAGGAGATGGTGAACCTAAATCGGGGGAAAAACATGGCCCACCTTGCTTGACCAGGGTTCAGTCTCCTCGCTGCCCGAATGTACTCTAGATTACGGTGGTCAGTCCAGATGAGAAAAGGGTGTTGAGCCCCCTCAAGCCAATGTCTCCACACCTTCAGGGCCCTGACGACAGCCAGCAGCTCCCGATCCCCCATGTCATAGTTTTGCTCCACTGGGCTGAGCTTCTGAGAAAAGAAAGCACAGGGGCGGAGCTTTGGTGGCGTACCCGAGCGCTGTGAGAGCACGGATCCAATCCCAGCATTGGACGCGTCCACCTCCACTATGAAATCCAAAGAGGGGTTCGGATGTGCCAGCACGGGAGCCGAGGTGAAAAGAGCCTTCAGGGAACCAAAAGCCCTGTCCGCCTCAGCTGACCACCCCAGACGCACCGCCCCCCCCCTTCAGCAGTGACGTAATGGGAGCAGCCACCCACCTGCCCAAAACCCCGGATTAACCTCCGGTAGTCATTGGCAAACCCTAAGAACCGCTGCACCTCCTTTACCGTGGTTGGAGTCGGCCAATTACGCACGGCTGCAATGCGGTCACACTCCATCACCAACCCTGATGTGGAAATGCGATACCCAAGGAAGGAGATGGCCTGTTGGAAGAACAAGCATTTCTCAGCCTTGACGTACAGGTCATGCTCCAACAGTCGCCCAAGTACCTTGCGCACCAGAGACTCGGGGCGTGTAGTGGAATAGACCAGAATATCATCGATATTAACCACCACGCCCTGCCCGTGCAGGTCCCTGAGAATCTCTTCTACAAAAGATTGGAAGACTGCTGGAGCATTCTACAACCCGTACGGCATGATGAGGTACACATAATGGCCGGATGTGGTACTAAATCCTGTCTTCAACTCATCTCCCTTCGGATACGCACCAAGTTATATGAACTCCAGAGATCCAGTTTTGTGAAAAAGCGTGCTCCGTGAAATGACTCAATTGCCATGACAATGAGAGGTAGCGGGTAACTATACCCCACCATGATGGAATTTAGACCTCTATAGTCAATTCACAGACGCAGCCCTCCTTCCTTTTTCTTCACAAAAAAGAAACTCGAGGAGGCAGGTGAGATGGAGGGCCGAATGTTCCCCTGTCCCAGAGATTCAGATATGTATGTCTCCATAGCCACCGTCTCCTCCTGTGACAGGGGATACACATGACTCCTGGGAAGTGCAGCGCATACCAGGAGATTTATCGCACAATCCCCTCATCGATGAGGTGGTAATTGGGTCGCCCTCTTTTTACAGAAGGCGATAGCCAAATTGGCATATTCTGAGGGAAAGTGCACGGTGGAGAATTGGTCTGGACTCTCCACCGTAGTAACACCGATGGAAACTCCTACACACCTGCCTGAGCTTTCCTCTGACCACCCCTTTAGAGCCATCTGTTGCCACGAAATCCTGGGGTTGTGACAGGCCAACCAGAGGAGAGACTAATTCTCTCCTCATGACCCTCCTGCGTAACCATGCCCAGTGGAGCCGTGGCCTCCCTAACTAGCCCTGACCCGAATGGTTGGCTATCTAAGGCATGCACTGGGAAGGGTTTGTCAAGCTGAACAAGGGGGATCCCTAACCTATGCGCTAAACCGCAGTCAATAAAATTTCCCGCCGCGCCGGAATCTACTAGCGCCTTATGCAGGGAAATTGAGGCAAATTCCTGAAAAACAATCAATATATACATGTGACCAACAGGGGGCTCTGGGTGAGCCTGGTGCCGACTCACCTGAGGTGTCCGAGCAGTGTTCGGCCTGGCGTCTCGACTCCCTGGAGGACCCCCCCAGCACCGGTCAGCAGTGTCCCCTCTGCGACCACAGCTGGCAAAGGAAAGGCCCCCTCCTCCTGTTGCCCTCGCTGCAGCACCTCCTAGCTCCATGGGCATTGGAGTGGAGGAGCTGGGGGATGGAACTGACAGAACCCGATCTGGACGTCCGCAGGTCGCCAGCAAGTTGTCCAACTGAATGGACATGTCAATCAGCTGGTCCAAGGAGAGGGGGGTTTCTCTACAGACCAGCTCCCTACGGATGTCCTCTCGCAAACTGCAGCTATAGTGATCGATCAGGGCCCTGTCGTTCCATCCCGCGCCAGTGGCCAAGGTCCAGAACAAAGTCCTGAGCAATCCTCTTCTCCTGCCTCAGATGGAAAAGCCATTCACCCGTCGCTCGGTCCTCAGGTGGGTGATCGAACATGGCCCGAAAGCAGCGAGTGAACTGGGTAGTGGTCCCTCGCAGAGTCAGGATTGTTCCATACCGCGTTGGCCCACTCCAGGGCTTTACCTGTGAGGCAGGACACGAGGGCGTTCACGCTCTCACCTCCCGAAGGAGCTGAATGAACGGGTGCCAGGTATAAGTCCATCTGGAGTAAGAACCCCTGGCACCCGGCCACCGTCCCATCGTACTCGAGTCGAATCCCACTGTGCCCAGGCAATGAAGGAGAGGATGGTGGTACTGGTTGGGGTGTGGCTGATGGAGGTGTGGGAAGGCCACCTCTCTCCCATCTCTCCATCGTCGCCATCACCTGATCCATGGCGGTCCCCAGCCGGTGTAACACTGCCGTGTGGTGTTGAACTCACTCCTCCATGGACACTGGGAGTGCGTCCGCTCCTGCTGACTCCATAGATGTGGTGCGGGATTCTGTGATAACATGCATCTCGGTGAGAGGTGTAGGAGTCAGGCACAGGAGAGCAGGGATGTCTGAGAAAAGTGTTTTAATCAGACAGTCCACCGACACAAAAATGGCACTGTCGAAAATACAAACTACACGACACTCAAATACACGTGCGTAACCGTGAAAACAACAAACTGTAAATACAATCGAGCACAATACACAAAAGTCTAATCCTGCACAAACTAAGGCAGGCAACAGGTTACCCTTATACACACAGAAATTAGCGCAAATGAAACCAGGTGTGAAAAAGAATCACAGACAAAACAAACAGAAAAGGAAAAAGGGATCGGTGGTGGCTAGTAAACCGGCATCGCCGACCGCTGAGCGCTGCCCGAACAGGGAGAGAAGGTGAACAGGGAGAGGAGTTACCATCGGTAGAAGTCGTAACATGGTTAGTCTGTTTACATGTCATCTAGAGCGTTCTTGGCTAACTATTACTTTTCTTTGCCAAGGTTACTGACACCGGTCACACTCAGACGAGAGTGCTCTGAAGTCGGAGTAGATAACCAAACTGAATTTGCGAAAGCAAGAGATACAGTATAAAGGCTGTTAAGGTATTAATGTTTCAAGGAAGGTGTGTATATATTTGGCCTGGTGAAGCGGTTTTATGTGGAAGCTGGTAATTATGAGTTATTTACTCCAATGGTCTCGGGAAGAAATTACACTGACCGAGACCGAGTCAAGACGAAGTACAAATGTATCTGACACCAAGACCAGACCGAGACACTCAATGTGTGGTCTCGAGACTGGCCTCGAGTACTACAACTCTGGTCATGCATCTACACCTACATTTAAATGTCTTGGACGTGTCCGGATTCCCTACTCCCACACTATATTCAAATGCCAGTATGCATTCTACAAATGGGCGAAATATGATAACACAACAACAACTGATGGCAGTAGCTAACTACTGTAGCTAATTAGCCGGCTAACCTCTGTAGCTAGCAAGCAATGACGTCGCCCACTGTATGCACTTTGTGTAGCCTGATTGGGGTCAGACTGAGGAGAAATCCGCACATAATGCATTCATGACCAACTTCTGAAGTGGTCCGACAGATCTGAAAACAATCAGACCACAAAGAGACTTTTGCATCTTTTCAATGCCATCTTTATTTTCTGATAGCAGACACAACCTTAATTCGTAATAAATGTAAAACACAGGACACTAACCTTAAGGATTAAGTGTTGCTCGATGCATAGAGGAATACTACACCCCCCTTAAATCCCCCCTAACACCCCCCCCACACACACACAGAAATACACACATTTGTTGTGATAGAGATGGAAACACTCCAGAAAACTCTAAAGCCAGAGATTGTTGCTGAGAGTTAAACCAGACTGCACACAACTTCTCCAAAGAGGATTGTAAAGGCAAATACTTAACAGCACTCTTAGTAAGTCCTTTTATATGTGTGGAAAATAAGAAATAAGACACACACACACACAGTGGTATCTGTGGGATTGTGTTAATCTGCCTCTCCAGTGTGATAGTGGCCTGCGGATAATGATATGGGGATCTGAGGCTAAGTGGGCAGGTAGATGCTACGGAAGAACAGAGGGAAAGGGAGAGGGAGAGAGATGGGAAGAGAAAAGGACAGAGAGAGGAGGCACAGTGGATAGGGAGCTTACAGGAACAGTGGGGATAAAAGTTTTCTGCTTTGAAGTCATTTAAGGAATTATTTTCTAATAGAAGTGTGATTAAAAAAGGCACTTGAGATGGTGTAGGAATGTGTGTATGTACTTTACACACACACTCCGGTTCATTCCAGCATAGGGACCCACCAGGGCACCACCATAAACTCTCTTCCTTTCCTCCTCCATCATTGGAGAGTCAATTATAGCCCTGTTCATCTCAGGCTATCCCCAGCAGAGCTCATGGTCTACCTCAACTAATGAGGAAAGTATGTAAGTCCATGCTAACATTGTAATTGAAGGTCCATGATACTCCAGCCCCAGCCCTCCCCTCTCAGATTTAGTCCCTCCCTCCTTTCTATCCCCCTCTGGCCCCACAGCCCATACCAGCCCAGATATGGAGGGGGGAATTGGGGAGTGGATAGGGGGGTGGAGGAGTGTATGGGGGCTTATTAGGCCATGTTTAATATTAATTCAGGAAGAGGGAGATGGTCTGTTGAGATGTTTCTGTTTGAAGGATCCACCCATGACAATGCCTCTAGTCACACACAGGCACACATACAGGCACACGCATAGGCACACGCACACGCACACGCACAGGCACAGGCACAGGCACAGGCACAGGCACAGGCACAGGCACACGCACACGCACAGGCACAGGCACATGCATAGGCACACGCACAGGCATAGGTACAGGCACACGCACAGGCACACGCACAGGCACAGGCACACGCACAGGCACAGGCACACGCACAGGCACAGGCACACGCACAGGCACACGCATAGGCACACGCACAGGCACACACACAGGCACACGCACAGGCACAGGCACACACACAGGCACAGGCACACGCACAGGCACAGGAGGCACACACACAGGCACATGCACAGGAACACGCACAGGCACAGGCACACGCACAGGCACAGGCACACGCATAGGCACACACACACGCACAGGCACACGCACAGGCACACGCACAGGCACAGGCACACGCACAGGCACAGGAGGCACACACACAGGCACATGCACAGGAACACGCACAGGCACACGCACAGGCACAGGTACAGGCACACGCACACGCACACGCACAGGCACAGGCACAGGCACAGGCACACACACAGGCACACGCACAGGCACAGGCACACACACAGGCACAGGCACACGCACAGGCACAGGCACACGCATAGGCACACACACACGCACAGGCACATGCACAGGCACACGCACAGGCACAGGCACAGGCACACGCACAGGCACAGGAGGCACACACACAGGCACATGCACAGGAACACGCACAGGCACATGCACAGGCACACGCACAGGCACAGGCACACGCACAGGCACACACACAGGCACACGCACAGGCACAGGCACACGCACAGGCACATGCACAGGAACATGCACAGGCACACGCACAGGCACACGCAGAGGCACAGGCACAGGCACACACACAGGCACATGCACAGGAACACGCACAGGCACAGGCACACGCACAGGCACATGAAGGTTCCAGCGGTAGTGGTGTGATTTTATTCATGGAGAGAGCACAATACAGCCTCAAGGGCCTCTTCTTGACATTGGAGGGATAGAGAGAGAGGGAGGAGGGATGGAGAGTTAGGGGAGGGATAGAGAGAGAGGGAGGAGGGATGGAGAGTTAGGGGGAGGCGGGATGGAGAGAGAGGGAGGAGGGATGGAGAGTTAGGGGGGAGGGGGATGGACTGAGAGGGAGGAGAGATGGAGAGTTAGGGGCAGGGATGGAGAAAGAGGGAGGAGGGACAGAGAGTTAGGGGGAGGGATGGAGAGAGAGAGGGGACAGATGGAGAGTTAGGGGGAGGTGGGATGGACAGTTAGGGGGAGGAGGAGGAATGGACAGTTAGGGGAGGAGGGATGGAGAGTTGGGGGAGGAGGAATGGACAGTTAGGGGGAGGAGGGATGGAGAGTTAGGGGGAGGAGGGGTGGAGAGTTAGGGGGAGGAGGGATGGAGAGTTAGGGGAGGAGGGATGGAGAGAGAGGGAGGAGGGATGGAGAGTTAGGGGGAGGAGGGATGGACAGTTAGGGGAGGAGGAATGGAGAGTTGGGGGAGGAGGAATGGACAGTTAGAGGGAGGAGGAATGGACAGTTAGGGGGAGGAGGGAAGCACAGTTAGAGGGAGGAGGGGTGGAGAGTTAGGGGAGTAGGAATGGACAGTTAGGGGAGGAGGGGTGGAGAGTTAGGGGGAGGAGGGATGGAGAGTTAGGGGGAGGAGGGGTGGAGAGTTAGGGGGAGGAGGGATGGAGAGAGAGGGACGGAGGTTAGATGGAGAGTTAGGGGAGGAGGGATGGAGAGAGAGGTTGGAGGGATGAGGAGAGAGGGAGGAGGGATGGAGAGTTAAGGGGGAGGGATGTAGAGTTAGGGGAGGAGGGATGGAGAGAGGGAGGAGGGATGGAGAATTAGGGGGAGGGATGGAGAGAGAGGTAGGACTGATGGAGAGAGAGGGAGGAGGGATGGAGAGCTAAGGGGAGGAGGGAGGAAGAGTTAGGGGCAGGAGGGATGGATGTAGGGGGAGGGATAGAGAAAGAGGGAGGAGGGACAGAGAGTTAGGGGGAGGAGGGATGAAGAGTTAGGGGGAGGGATGGAGAGAAAGGGAGGAGGGAAGGATGTTAGAAGGAGGGATGGAGAGAGACGGAGAAGGGATGGAGAGAGAGGGAGGAGGGATAGAGAGTTAAAGGGAGGGATGAAGAGAGAGGGAGGAAGAATTGAGAGAGCAAGGAAGGATGGAGAATTAGGGGGAGGGATGGACTGAGAGGGAGGAGGGATGGAGAATTAGGGGGAGGGATGAGAGCGGGAGGAGGGATCGATGTTAGGGGGAGGGATGAGTGAGAGGGAGGAGGGATGGAGAATTAGGGGAGGGATGAGAGCGGGATGGATGTTAGGGGGAGGGATGGAGAGAGGGAAGGATGGAGAGAGGGAGGAGGGATGGAGAGATGGATGAGGGATGGAAAGTTAGGGGGAGGGATGGAGAGAGGGAGGAGGGATGGAGAGAGGGAGAAAATAAGGATGAAAAACAGAGGGGGCTGATAGGATGCTGACAGCTTTACATGACCTAAGTCTAGATGGGTGTGTGTGTATTCCACATTGTAATACATGTATACACACATACACACACGCACGCACATACGCACATACGCACATATGCACATACGCGCACACACACACACACACACACACACACACACACACACACACACACACACACACACACACACGCACGCACGCACGCACACACGCACACACACACACACACACACACACACACACACACACACACACACACACACACACACACACCGTTAACAGAGACAAACCCAGGACACACGGTGGGGTTGCATGTTGAAGTTACAGTAGTATCCTTCTTAGGGACCTATAAAATTCAGTTTCCTACATTTAGTTCTTCCAAATTACTGATTTGTCACTGTTTTTCAGGTTTTCGCTCTCAAAATCACACAACAATCCTTAAACCATATCAGGGGGCCACTAACATACACTTAGTGTACAAAACATTAGATCATCTTCCTAATATTGCGTTGCACCCCCTTTTGCATGGACTCTACAACGTGTCAAAGCGTTCCACAGGGATGCTGGCCCATGTTGACTCCAATGCTTCCCACCGTTGTGTCAAGTTGGCTGGATGTTCTTTGGGTGGTGGACCATTCTTGATACACACAGGAAACTGTTGAGTGTGAAAAACCCAGCAGCGTTGCAGTTACTTATGGTAGTAGTCAAACCAGTACTACCATACCCCGTTCAAAGGGAATTAAATATTTTGTCTTTCCCATTCACCCTCTGATTGGCACACATACATAATCCATGTCTCAATTGTCTCAAGGATTCAATATCTTACTTGAACCTGTCTCCTCTTCATCTACACTGACTGAAGTGGATTTAACAAGAGACATCAAAACGGGGATCCTAGCTTTCACCTGGATTCACCTGGTCAGTCTGTCATGGAATTTACACAGTGCTGTTTCTTCTGTCCATTACAGAAAACCTCTACACCTATTCCACCAGTCTACTTCCTATTGTCGTGTGTGTGCCTGGCTGTTTTTTGGTGTGTGCCTGTCTGTTTTTTGGTGTGTGCCTGTCTGTTTTTTGGTGTGTGCCTGTCTGTTTTTTGGTGTGTGTCTGTCTGTTTTTTGGTGTGTGCCTGTTTGTTTTTTTTTGGTGTGTGCCTGTCTGTTTTTTGGTGTGTGCCTGTCTGTTTTTTGGTGTGTGCCTGTCTGTTTTTTGGTGTGTGCCTCTTTGTTTTTTGGTGTGTGCCTGTTTGTTTTTTTGGTGTGTGCCTGTCTGTTTTTTGGTGTGTGCCTGTCTGTTTTTTGGTGTGTGCCTGTCTGTTTTTTTGGTGTGTGCCTGTCTGTTTTTTGGTGTGTGCCTGTCTGTTTTTTGGTGTGTGCCTGTTTGTTTTTTGGTGTGTGCCTGTCTGTTTTTTGGTGTGTGCCTGTTTGTTTTTTGGTGTGTGCCTGTTTGTTTTTTGGTGTGTGCCTGTCTGTTTTTTGGTGTGTGCCTGTCTGTTTTTTGGTGTGTGCCTGTCTGTTTTTTTGTGTGTGCCTGTCTGTTTTTTGGCGTGTGCCTGTCTGTTTTTTGGCGTGTGCCTGTCTGTTTTTTGGTGTGTGCCTGTCTGTTTTTGGTGTGTGTGCCTGTCTGTTTTTTTGTGTGTGCCTGTCTGTTTTTTTGGTGTGTGCCTCTTTGTTTTTTGGTGTGTGCCTGTCTGTTTTTTGGTGTGTGCCTGTCTGTTTTTGGTGTGTGCCTGTCTGTTTTTTGGTGTGTGCCTGTCTGTTTTTGGTGTGTGCCTGTCTGTTTTTTGGTGTGTGCCTGTCTGTTTTTTTGGCGTGTGCCTGTCTGTTTTTTGGCGTGTGCCTGTCTGTTTTTTGGTGTGTGCCTGTCTGTTTTTTGGTGTGTGCCTGTCTGTTTTTTTGGTGTGTGCCTGTTTGTTTTTTTGGTGTGTGCCTGTCTGTTTTTTGGCGTGTGCCTGTCTGTTTTTTTGGCGTGTGCCTGTCTGTTTTTTGGTGTGTGCCTGTCTGTTTTTTTGGTGTGTGCCTGTCTGTTTTTGGTGTGTGCCTGTCTGTTTTTGGTGTGTGCCTGTCTGTTTTTTTGGCGTGTGCCTGTCTGTTTTTTTGGCGTGTGCCTGTCTGTTTTTTGGTGTGTGCCTGTCTGTTTTTGGTGTGTGCCTGTCTGTTTTTTGGTGTGTGCCTGTTTGTTTTTGGTGTGTGCCTGTCTGTTTTTTGGCGTGTGCCTGTCTGTTTTTTTGGCGTGTGCCTGTCTGTTTTTTGGTGTGTGCCTGTCTGTTTTTTGGTGTGTGCCTGTCTGTTTTTTGGTGTGTGCCTGTCTGTTTTTGGTGTGTGCCTGTCTGTTTTTGGTGTGTGCCTGTCTGTTTTTTTGGTGTGTGCCTGTCTGTTTTTTTGGCGTGTGCCTGTCTGTTTTTTGCGTGTGCCTGTCTGTTTTTGGTGTGTGCCTGTCTGTTTTTTGGTGTGTGCCTGTCTGTTTTTTGGTGTGTGCCTGTCTGTTTTTTGGTGTGTGCCTCTTTGTTTTTTGGTGTGTGCCTGTCTGTTTTTTTGGTGTGTGCCTGTCTGTTTTTTGGTGTGTGCCTGTCTGTTTTTTGGTGTGTGCCTCTTTGTTTTTTGGTGTGTGCCTGTCTGTTTTTTTGGTGTGTGCCTGTCTGTTTTTGGTGTGTGCCTGTCTGTTTTTGGTGTGTGCCTGTCTGTTTTTTTGTTGTGTGCCTCTTTGTTTTTTGGTGTGTGCCTGTCTGTTTTTTGGTGTGTGCCTGTTTGTTTTTGGTGTGTGCCTGTCTGTTTTTTTGGCGTGTGCCTGTCTGTTTTTTTGGCGTGTGCCTGTCTGTTTTTTGGTGTGTGCCTGTCTGTTTTTTGGTGTGTGCCTGTCTGTTTTTTGGTGTGTGCCTGTCTATTTTTTGGCGTGTGCCTGTCTGTTTTTTGGTGTGTGCCTGTCTGTTTTTTGGTGTGTGCCTGTCTATTTTTTGGCGTGTGCCTGTCTGTTTTTTGGTGTGTGCCTGTCTGTTTTTTTGGTGTGTGCCTGTTTGTTTTTTGGTGTGTGCCTGTCTGTTTTTTGGTGTGTGCCTGTTTGTTTTTTTGGTGTGTGCCTGTTTGTTTTTTGGTGTGTGCCTGTTTGTTTTTGGTGTGTGCCTGTCTGTTTTTTGGTGTGTGCCTGTCTGTTTTTTGGTGTGTGCCTGTCTGTTTTTTGGCGTGTGCCTGTCTGTTTTTTTGGCGTGTGCCTGTCTGTTTTTTGGTGTGTGCCTGTCTGTTTTTTGGTGTGTGCCTGTCTGTTTTTTTGGTGTGTGCCTGTCTGTTTTTTGGTGTGTGCCTGTCTGTTTTTTGGCGTGTGCCTGTCTGTTTTTTGGTAATAAACATGTGTTCTGTACATCTGTCTCCAACTAGTCATTCACCCTAGGATATTAAAACCGCTATTTTTCAACTGCCAAATACTTTATTTATTGTACAATATAAACAATAAATTGTTTGTGTGTGTGTGTATGTGTGTGTACTTGTGTGTGTGTGTACGTGTGTGTGTGTGTGAGTGGAATATTACTCCAGTGATACCAGTTCTATTCATATAGCCACTGGCCTGTAAACCACACTGAGTTGGTAACCAGACCTACAAGGAGAGAAGGAGAAAGGTGAGGACTTTGATCTCAATGCACTTCTTCTCCTCTTACACACACACACACACACACACACACACACACACACACACACACACACACGCACACACACGCACGCACGCACCCACGCACGCACACACACGCGCACGCACGCACGCACGCACGCACACACACACACACACACACACACACACACACACACACACACACACACACACACACACACACACACACACACACACACCATCTGCTCAGGCACACACAAAATCATCTGTGTGAGTGTTTGTCAAAAGAAGAAAGAGTGAGAGAGTTTTGCGCTCAGTGGCTACACTGCTGAGTCTATTAAAGGCCTGGGAGCTTATCGGGGCTAATTTAACATTAGCTTATACTTTACTGTACCCTGCCACAACCAGCATGGGCCTCTGCTAATGCCATCTCTTACATTCGCTGTGGATGGCCTCCGCTAACGATGCTAATTAGAGAGGCAGACACAATGAATGCTTCATCTCTCCTCCCACCTGTTCAAACCCACCGCAGCCTAAAAAAACCCAGAGAAAATAACTTCCCTCTCCTCTTCATCTCCTCCTTTCTCTCCAAACACTAGCACCACATGAAGACAGATGAAACGTGTTTGTTTGAGTGGCGTTTCATGTTTTGTTCGGCTTCCTTGTGATAACTCCAGGAAAAACTTTGCCACCTGTGTGTGTGTGTGTGCCTTTAATGGGGTTTTGTTTGATAAGAGAATGAATGCAGCCAGAGAATGAGAGAAAGGATATAGACATGAGGGATAGAAAAGACAAGGGGAGAAATGGAGTGAGAGGACAGAGTGAATGAAGGGAGAGAGAGAAGTAGGGAGGATATAGAGGGAAGAGAGTTGATATAGAGACAAAAAAGAGAGGCTGGATGAAGGGATAGAGAGATGATAAAGGGAACAGAAAGAGAGAGAGGGGGTGAGAGGAAGTGAATAGAGGGAACAGAAAGAGAGAGAGGGGGTGAGAGGAAGTGAATAGAGGGAACAGAAAGAGAGAGAGGGGGTGAGAGGAAGTGAATAGAGGGAACAGAAAGAGAGAGGGGGGGTGAGAGGAAGTGAATAGAGGGAACAGAAAGAGAGAGAGGGGGTGAGAGGAAGTGAATAGAGGGGACAGAAAGAGAGAGAGGGGTGAGAGGAAGTGAATAGAGGGAACAGAAAGAGAGAGAGGGGGTGAGAGGAAGTGAATAGAGGGAACAGAAAGAGAGAGAGGGGGTGAGAGGAAGTGAATAGAGGGGACAGAAAGAGAGAGAGGGGGTGAGAGGAAGTGAATAGAGGGAACAGAAAGAGAAAGAGGGGGTGAGAGGAAGTGAATAGAGGGGACAGAAAGAGAGAGAGAGGGGGTGAGAGGAAGTGAATAGAGGGGACAGAAAGAGAGAGGGGGGTGAGAGGAAGTGAATAGAGGGGACAGAAAGAGAGAGAGGGGGTGAGAGGAAGTGAATAGAGGGGACAGAAAGAGAGAGAGGGGGTGAGAGGAAGTGAATAGAGGGAACAGAAAGAGAGAGAGGGGGTGAGAGGAAGTGAATAGAGGGAACAGAAAGAGAGAGAGAGGGGGTGAGAGGAAGTGAATAGAGGGAACAGAAAGAGAGAGAGGGAGTGAGAGGAAGTGTATAGAGGGAACAGAGAATAACCCTTTTGGTTCCAGGTAGAACCCTTTTTGTTTCCAGGTAGAACCTATTTGGGTTCCATGTAGAACCATCTGTAGAAAGGGTTCTACATGGAACCCGAAAGGGTTCTACCTGGAACCAAAATTACAGATAATAACAGTATTTTTCAGCATTTTACCCATAATGCATAGCAATCTACAGTATTAATACTGTAAAACAAATGCACAGTATTTTGCTGTGCATTCTAAAGTAGCCAGAGACTGCTGTGCAGCTCCCCCAGGACTGCTGTGCAGCTCCCCCAGGACTGCTGTGCAGCTCCCCCAGGACTGCTGTGCAGCTCCACCAGGACTGCTGTGCAGCTCCACCAGGACTGCTGTGCAGCTCCACCAGGACTGCTGTGCAGCTCCACCAGGACTGCTGTGCAGCTCCCCCAGGACTGCTGTGCAGCTCCCCCAGGACTGCTGTGCAGCTCCCCCAGGACTGCTGTGCAGCTCCACCAGGACTGCTGTGCAGCTCCACCAGGACTGCCGTGCAGCTCCACCAGGACTGCCGTGCAGCTCCACCAGGACTGCCGTGCAGCTCCACCAGGACTGCCGTGCAGCTCCACCAGGACTGCCGTGCAGCTCCACCAGGACTGCCGTGCAGCTCCCCCAGGACTGCCGTGCAGCTCCACCAGGACTGCCGTGCAGCTCCACCAGGACTGAAGAAATATAGTATCAGCCCATGGAGAGAAACATGAGATTGAACTCAACTTTCTTGACTTTCTAGAGTGTTCCCTGTTAGTTAACACTATCTTCATTTTCCTTTAATGTGGCAATTGTGATCGAATTAACACAATATTAGCCACTTTCAATGCACATAGTATTCAAACTAACTATGCAAGAGATTTTGTTGAAGGCAGAACGCATTGGAGTAGGATTTTATTGCATTGACGGGCACGACTCAGCCTGTACTCTGCACAGATGGGTGCGGCATAACCAATCGGAGCTGCAGTAGGCCTATATGCAAATACATCATTGCCGTATATGGATCCTTGCCATTTAGTTTAAACAGGACTGTTTTAACAGCATGAGTGGTTGTGAGGAGATGCGCTTGTTTTGAGATCAAAGCCAGAGCTGCATTTAACCACGTGTGCACATTTAGTTCATATCCTTTGCTAGTTAGTGAGTTATTAGCCCAGTTATAGATAGTTTGTAGTCAGCATTAAGGGAGTGATTACTCCCTACAAGAGCACAAAACAGATATTTTTGAAAAGCGAGTCAGGTAAAGGGGTAGTGCTGTATTTTGAGACGGGCTTGAATAAGCCAAGTAGCCAATAGGCAGAGGGGAGCATAATCTGTCTGATTCTCTGTAATAATGGAATGGGAATAATAATGCATGTTATTTTGTGAAGTGATTTCTTGCATCAAAACATCAAACAACACAAGAACATTTCCAGTCACCTCCTTGTCTGAAAGTTTAGTGGATAAACAGGTTCATGTCCAGCCCTGCATGTTTTTCCCCCCAAAAGTCTGATGGAATGTAGACCTACATTTAACACCACATATTGGCTCCTACTGTAGGCTGAATGATGGAACAGACATGTCCATGTTAAAATGTTATGGGATGCATTTTCTCCATTGTTGTTGATGGTAGGCCACTCTGGTAGGCCTACATTATGATCAAATAGCCACAGTAGCCTACTTGGCCACTGTTAAAACTGTAACTTAAAGCAGGTACAGCCTCAGGGTTCACAGTAAACACGCGCTGGAAGTTGCAAATCATTTTCACAACGTTCAAGTTTGCGCTCAGCAGACCTGAAATTTGCTCAGTGCCAAAAACAATACAGGGAACATTGCTGGCCAGGTAAATCCAGGTGAAATCTATGATCCCTTACTGATGTCACTTGTTAAACCCACTTCAAGCAGTGTAGATGAAGGAGAGGAGACAGGTTAATAAGGTCGCCCACAGGCTCTAGGATGCCCACAGGCCTCACAAGACTCGTCTGAAGGTCCCCTGGTTCCATTTGCAACATTTTTGAAAGAATACTGTATATGGAGACTGTCAAGTGACAAAAATAAGGGGTTAAATACATGTAAAAAATGTATTTTTTTTTTTTTTTTTTTTTTTTTTTTTGGGGGGACTATCTCAAATCAAATCAAATTTATTTATATAGCCCTTCGTACATCAACTGATATCTCCAAGTGCTGTACAGAAACCCAGCCTAAAACCCCAAACAGCAAGCAATGCAGGTGTAGAAGCACGGTGGCTAGGAAAAACTCCCTAGAAAGGCCAAAACCTCGGAAGAAACCTAGAGAGGAACCAGGCTATGTGGGGTGGCCAGTCCTCTTCTGGCTGTGCCAGGTGGAGATTATAACAGAACATGGCCAAGATGTTCAAATGTTCATAAATGACCAGCATGGTCCAATAATAATAAGGCAGAACAGTTGAAACTGGAGCAGCAGCACGGCCAGGTGGACTGGGGACAGCAAGGAGTCATCATGTCAGGTAGGGCTCAGGTCCTCCGAGAGAGAGAAAGAAAGAGAGAAAGAGAGAATTAAAGAGAGCACACTTAAATTCACACAGGACACCGAAAAGGACAGGAGAAGTACTCCAGATATAACAAACTGACCCTAGCCCCCCGACACATAAACTACTGCAGCATAAATACTGGAGGCTGAGACAGGAGGGGTCAGGAGACACTGTGGCCCCATCCGAGGACACCCCCGGACAGGGCCAAACAGGAAGGATATAACCCTACCTACTTTGCCAAAGCACAGCCCCCACACCACTAGAGGATATCTTCAACCACCAACTTACCATCCTGAGACAAGGCTGAGTATAGCCCACAAAGATCTCCGCCAAGGCACAACCCAAGGGGGGGCGCCAACCCAGACAGGATGACCACATCAGTGACTCAACCCACTCAGGTGACACACCCCTCCCAGGGACGGTATGAGAGAGCCCCAGTAAGCCAGTGACTCGGCCTCTGTAATAGGGTTAGAGGCAGAGAATCCCAGTGGAAAGAGGGGAACCGGCCAGGCAGAGACAGCAAGGGCGGTTCGTTGCTCCAGAGCCTTTCCGTTCACGTTCCCACTCCTGGGCCAGACTACACTCAATCATATGACCCACTGAAGAGATGAGTCTTCAGTAAAGACTTCAAGGTTGAGACCGAGTTTGCTTCTCTGACATGGGTAGGCAGACCGTTCCATAAAAATGGAGCTCTATAGGAGAAAGCCCTGCCTCCAGCTGTTTGCTGAGAAATTCTAGGGACAATTAGGAGGCCTGCGTCTTGTGACCATAGCGTACGTGTAGGTATGTACGGCAGGACCAAATCAGAGAGATATGTAGGAGCAAGCCCATGTAATGCTTTGTAAGTTAGCAGTAAAACCTTGAAATCAGCCCTTGCTTTGACAAACTATCTGTTGTTCCATATATTGAATCTGTTATTCAATGTGTTTTTTATGGGCTAATAGCAGTAAGGCCCAAATTTGTTTTTGACTCTAAAATTGACTCAAATTCTAAATCAAATAACAACATTATCCTTGGTATGACCTTCTTAAAACATTTCCGTATACATTTTTTGTCTTGCTCATTCGGAGGATGATTGAGCAAGACAAAACATGTAAGGGCCTTTGAACAGGGTTTGGTAGTATGTGCCAAGCTCACCGGTTTGTGTCAAGAACTGCAACACTGCTGGGTTTTTCTCATTCAACAGTGTCCTAAGTGTATCAAGAATGGTCCACCACCCAAACTTGACACAACTGTAGGAAACATTGGAGTCAACAAGGCCCAGAATCCCTGTGGAACACTGTCAACACCTTGTAGAGTCCATGCCCCGATGAATTGAGGCTGTTCTGAGGGCAAAATGGGGGGCTTGCAACTCAATATTAGGAAGGTGTTCCTAATGTTTGGTATACTCAGTGTATGTCATCGTTTTGCATGCTAGGAGTGTCCGTATAGCCTCTCCCTGCTAACCATTTGTTTAATTTAAACAACATGGTTCCATATAATGTAACAGTATTAGTAAACCTGTTCGCCAGTTTACCAGTAGTATGCAAACATTTGGCGACAGAAAGAAAGGAAATTGTTGGTAAGCGGTGGTATTGTGTAGGCTATAGCAAAGTTTTATTAGATACAGTAGCAAGGGTGTGAAGTAGGTATAACTAGATGTCTTATAGCAGTCTTATTTATATTTGTTTAATTCCTCAATTGATTTCATAAACTATATTGAATACATGCTGTAGGTTGGATTCAACCCAAGATGATGAACCCTGAAGATGTGATAAAGTGCATGAGGTGGCCAAGAGGAAGCTAGTTGTTCTCAACTGCTACACTGCCCCATTCTTCCAAGAGCTCACTGAGTTTGAATGCAGACCTCTAGTGAGGTAAGTACACACGCACACGCACACACGCACACACACACACACACACACACACACACACACACACACACACACACACACACACACACACACACACACACACACACACACACACACACACATACACACACACACACACACACACACAAAGCCAGCTTGATGTGTCCTTGTCACCTGTCTTTTTACCCACAGAGTAACAGCCCTGGTGCTCTTTGTATCTCATTCTATTATTTATTTTTCTATGCTTATCCTAAGGATGAAACAAGCTAATAAATCAGAACGGAGTACATGTGGCGCTGCTATAACAGCCTCAGGTTCACCGAGATCGGTGTAGAAGAACTTGACTGGCCTGCACAGTGCCAACCCCATCAAACACCTTTGGGATGAATTGGAACGCCAACTGCGAGCCAGGCCTAATCGCCCAACATCAGTGCCCAACCTCACGAATGCTCTTGTGGCTGAATAGAAGCAAGTCTCTGCAGCAATGTTCCAACATCTAGTGGAATGCCTTTCCAGAAGATTTGGCTTTGTGAACTGGGGCATTGTCATGCTGAAACACGAAAGGGCCACATGTACACACCAACACACACATAGGGTGATATTGTCACGTTCTGACCATAATTATTTTGTGTTTTCCTTGTTTTAGTGTTGGTCAGGACGTGAGCTGGGTGGGCATTCTATGTTGTGTGTCTAGTTTGTCCGTTTCTATGTATGGCCTGATATGGTTCTCAATCAGAGGCAGGTGTTAGTCATTGTCTCTGATTGGGAACCATATTTAGGTAGCTTGTTTTGTGTTGGGGTTTGTGGGTGGTTGTCTTCTGTCTTTGTGGCTATGCACCAGATAGGACTGATTCAATTTTGTTGTTTTGTAATTTGAAGTGTTCAGTTTGGATTTATTATTAAATTAGATGAACACTCACCATGCTGCGCTTTGGTCCTCTCCTTCCCAGGAAGAAGGTCGTTACAGATATGATGTTGACACTGTGGTTCGAGACTTTCTTCAATGTATCTCAATGCGTCTGAAGAGAGTATGTATTTTTGTTCAAAATATGAGTAGTTCAGGACCCTAGGGTGGCAACACATAAATTATATAAGTGATTTAAATACATTTTGTTGTTTGACATGACAAATGAATAAGCCAGGGAGTAATTATTGTGACAGGGAAGTGTTTCCTAGGGGACCCTATACGATGTTATATTACATGTTTTCTCATGTAGCCACATTTAAATGTTTTGGTATTTTAGTAATTTAGCAGACTCTGTTATCCAGAGCGACTTATCTGGTCATAATCATGTATGATTTGTAAGATCCTTTTTTATACCATCAACATGCTGATCTAGGCCTACACCAGCAATGGTATCAGGCAATATTAGCTAGTTACGTTTGCTCTGACCCTGATAACATAGCAAGCTAGTTATCTAGTGATTTGCATTATTGGCTAACACAGTTTATTTTAGCCACAAAGTGCTAAGAAAAGACAAACTAGCTGTTTGTAGACAGTAAGATAGCTACACAAATGAATAAATATCTGTATATAGTAATTGATGGTATACCACCCAGTCCTAGTGTAGCACTTAACTCTCTTCATAGAAAAGCCAGTGAATGTAGCCATATCGTCCTTATACTAAACACGGTGATGCTGTCCTGATGCCTTTCTACAAAGAAGAGGATGCAGATGCACATGATCTATGAAACACACACTATTGATTCCGCCTGCATGCCGCCCACGCACGCAAGGCCCTGTCCAGTGAGAGTGTGTGTGTGCTTAAGTGGTACTGTAGTTAGGATGCAGCGGCTAAAGCTGCTCTCTTAAACACCACTCATGTTCTCAACAGCTCAGAAAGGGTTAGTAACACTCGCTAACGAGCCCTTCATTCCAATCCATCACACACACACAAACGCAAACACAAATGCACACACACACGCAAACACACACACAGCTCGCTCTGTCCATGTCACATACTTCAGCTCAATCCCTTTTTATCCCATTTCATCACAGAGCCATTAGCCCCCTTCCTCTCAGGACTACACCTCCAAATCCACTATCTACTCCTCTCTATCCATTTCCTCCCTTGTTTTTCTAGCAGTTTGACATTTATTAGGATGAGTGTTGTCCTGGAGGTAGAACTGAGCGATTTCCACTCGATGGGCCAGCTGCAACATCAGAATTGGCATTTTAGTAAAAATTCATGATTTTATTGTTGCTTTTTGGTCATCTTTTAAAGTGGAACTGACAGTGTTTTAACTACTTTGCAGATATGAAACAAACAGACAATCATAATATCAGTCAAACATATAAAATTCCCAGTTTATGCTACAAAACCAACTTTATAAGAGGCCTTAAAAATAGGTTCTGTTTGACTCAAAATACCATGCCGTACAGTAAAGGCATTGTTGGCAGAATAGATGGATGCAGTTCAATGCATGATTCAAATAATTCACAAATACATTTCTTGGTAGTCCAACAAATATTGCTATCAGGTATTAAATCATAGCTGGCCTGGTATATTGTTTGCTGCATCTATTCCAGATGCACTGTTTCAGTTTCAATTACTCAATATGTTGGACAAAAACAGATGAATATAACTCAGGCTGGGAATGTCAACACAATCAAGCTAGTAAGGGTAATAATCACAAGTCAGTTATAACTTGGCTAATATGCTAACGTATCTATTTATGTAGTAAGATGAAAATAGCTGTGCAGTGATGCTCCCCATCCAACATGACACAGGATCTGCAGTGAAGAATGGGAGAAACTCTCCAAATGCAGGTGTGCCAAGCTTGTAGCGGCATACCCAATGTCATGCCGTGGCCTTTTCTGGGTATAGATCGTGGCATCCCCTCTCTCTCTCTCCTACACCCAGGTTCTGCTATCTCAGGTCGTAAATTCCTGGAGGAGACTCTCTCCTTCTGGCCATGCAGAAAGAGAGACACATAGAGAGAACAAAGGATTTCACATGGCAAACTCCTAAATCCACAAAATGGGAATTTGATATAAAAGGTCTACTTGTGAGAAGGTGGGAATGGTCCGTGGACACTTAAGGGACGGGTATGACGAGTGTGTTTCATTTGGTGACCTCAGAGAGGACAGGAAACACACAACTATATCTCTGAACATGTACATTTCTCAATTATGGGGTTTGCATCTAATTCTTGTATAAAATGAATGAGTAAAGATGAAACTATTTGTGAAATGATGTAATATGATGTTAAACCTTTAATATGAAAGAATTATGTTCCTTTAAAGTTTAACAAAGTCATTGGCCCGCCCCCGTGAGCACAGACATAGATCCGCCTTTTCTATTGTTAGGAATAAAAACCCCTCCGTAGGAAATCCTCTTCAGACTAAGCAAACCCACAGCGTGTCACGACTTCTGCCGAAGTCGATGCCTCTCCTTGTTTGGGCGGTGCTCGGCGCTCGACGTCACCGGTCTTCTAGCCACCTGGTTTCAATCCTATTCATTACCTGTTGTGTATTTAACCCTCTGTTTCCCCTCATGTCTTTGTCACAGATTGTTTGTTGTTCAGTTTTCGTGTTATTTGTATTGGTGCGCGACGGGTCATCGTACCCACTAATGTTTTATTATTATGCATAGTTTTGGTGTTATTTTTTGTTTATAGTCATTAAACAACTCCATTTCATTAAGTTTGATTATCCTGCGCCTGACTTCCCTGCCACCTATACACACGACTCTGACAGCGTGAGCTGCAAAGAGTTATTGTATTCCTAACCATACCACATGGAGCATGGGCTACACGGCTGGAAATGGTTCAACTCTGAGACTATCGATCCCTACAGGATAAGAGCAAATCTTAGATACTAGTTACAAGTCTGCAGCTAGAAATGATGTCAACCTGGGATGCAAAGACCGACATCTGCTGAAACACCTATTCTATGAGAACATTTCTGAATGGTTCTCTGAAGTATCTATCTAACCACGAAAGACTTTGATCTTCTGGGAAGCAGAGAGAGAGAGAGAGAGACGCTCAGACGAACTCTCTAACAGACGGACGATTCCAACAGAGATCACAATAACACACTGGGCGTAAATATATATTGATTGCAATTATTCCCGAATGAGTGAGCATTCATGTGCAAAGGATTAGCATTTCAATTAATAATAATTATCAACTGTGTAGTGACTCCTTTTGTCTTTCCCGCCCTCTTCAGTCCACACCCACTTCCCTTTGTCCATCAAGCCGTCATATTGGCTGAGCCCACTAGGGAACCTCCCCTATCATTTCTTTGTAACCACAACTGTTGTTTGTTTAAGAATTTCTGTGATTATTTAGTTAGTTAGTAAATAAATGATTAAGACAATTGGTGTATGGATGATTCATAGTAAAGGCTGGGTTTGTGCTGTAAATTGTCCAACAATTTATGACGTTTGGAATGAGACTAACGCGAGGTAAAGAAGAATTCAGTAATAAGAAGACTAATTGATCAGATATTAATATCTGAAGAGTTATATTAGGAAAATTATTAATTTGCTATCTGAAGATTTTCCTTGGTGCCCCGACTTCCTAGTTAATTATATTTACATGATTAGTTCAATCACGTAATAATAATTAGAGAGAATTGATTTGATAAAATATCAGTCTTCACTTTAATGATGCCAAAGACACGACACCAAGAAGCCTCGAGGCTGTAATCACTGCCAAAGGTGCTTCAACAAAGTACTTAGTAAAGGGTCTGAATACTTATGTAATGGGATATTTCAGTTTTTTTTATACGTCTACAAAAATGTCTAAAAACCTGTTTTGCTTTGTCATTATGGGATATTGTGTGTAGATTGATGAGGGAAAAAAACGATGTATTACATTTTAGAATAAGGCTGTGTCATGACGTTGGTCTGAGGGGGGTTATGACCCCCATAAATACTGTTCCCCTTTTCCTCTCTCTACTCTACTCTACCGATGTGACTATTGAAAATCCCTTTGTTAACATTGAAAGAGAGCCTGCTGACATCAAAAGGTGGGAAACGGAACCATATTTTGGTAATCCAACCAGTTGAAAATATGCGTTGGATGTCAGTCCAGTTTGCATCTGAGACATGATTACTGATGATAGCATGACATAAACTGTATCTTGGAAAATCTACACATTCTAGTTATCAGAGTCACATGGAATTGTTGTGCAATTTAAATGTTTAGATATGAAACTATTTGTGAAAAGATTAAATTTAAGCTTCTTAATGAGAGAACGGTTTGTCAGAAGAACACCACTCTGCTCACTCAGAGGCCCAAGTGAACAGACATGGGTTGTAAACTATGACACACAGCCCTCTCTCCCAATCCTATATAAGCCCCTTGACAAAAATGTAACTTTCTGTTCTGAGGACGTTAGGGCGACGGTCCTACGTTAAAAGGGCTCAGATAACCTAACGAAATCAGCATCGAATTTCAAGGTGAAGATGATGGTCAACACGCCGAAAGGATGAATTTCGACTATACCAGCCAGAATATAGCATGAGCTTAAAAGTATGGCAACTTTGTATGAACTTTGAACTCTTATTCACTCCAGAAATGATACCTCCTAGCCAATACCTCCTAGCCGTAAACGTGGGCTAGGAAAGGACGGACGACATATCCATTCTACCATGCTCCAATTCACCACTAGACAGTCTTTAGAGGACCAGAGATCCATGCTGGACAACCCGGCCTCCCATCTATGACCAACCGATCGAAGCGCAGCTCAGTGTAAATATTTATTTCATTTTCCTTTCCAAATGGGCGGTAACTTAGAATGCATAAGATACTGTATTTACGATAGCATAGCTTCTCCCTTTGTTCCTCAGTCTTCCCGCTCTTTCACTCAATCTCCCCCTCCCCCCTTTTCTCTGTGTAACCAGCCGCGATATCGAATCCGTTCACCAGGTCCATCAATGTATGATTCATTCTGTGTATATGTAATTCTGTGTGATTAGTTAGGTATTTAGTAAATAAATAATTAAACCACATTTTGCCTTGCTGATTCAACTTGTTAGCCAGGGTTTGTGAAGATAACCAAGAATTGACAACTTTCAGATGAGACTAAATATGGTGACGGTTAAATATGGACTGCTACTGACGTAAAAGATTACCAGGTCTTTAAGAGTTTACTCGGAAGATAACAGCTCTATAAACATTCCTTCGTGGTGCCCCGACTTTCTAGTTAATTATTTACCTTAGTAGCTTAATCAGGTAATTTTAGTTACAGAAAATTATTTTATAGAATGTCATATCACTTAATCCGGCATAGCCAAAGACACGACAGCTGTAATGTAACAAAATATAGATAAAGTCAAGGGATCTAAATACTTTCCGAATGGACTGTATAGTGTTGATTGGGCAACAAAATTGAACACCTCCACGTTGAACTACATTACCTAAATGCTCACCACAAAATCCACCCGATCCGTTCCTGAGTTTTCTTTAACAAACATAGATTTAAAAATATCCTGAAGTAAATGTGTGTGCTTGATAGTCTTGAAGTATTTATGTAGTATTAGTAGTAGTGGTAGTGATGACAGAAGTAATGCTAATCATAGGGTTTTTATAGGCTATGGGTTAGTTATAGTGACCTATTTTGTTGTGTTTTGTAGGTGTGGAGTTATTATAGTGGGTTATAGTGGGCTAGTATATTATGCTAGAGTGAGTAATATTGCATCATAAGCCATAGAATGTGTTTTTCAGCTCTGAATGTTTGGATTTCTGATTGGAATGTTGAAGCCTGCATTCTGCAATTGAAATTAATGGGGATACAACAGGTCTGTAGTTTGTAGTATGAACTGTATGTAAAACTATATTGAAGCAATCTTAGTTCCATCTGTCTGCAAAATTCAACATTGGGTTGGTGTTCGTAGCTAATACAGATCAAGAGCAGTACTTGGCAAATCCAAATGTTTCCTTTGAAGTCTATGGAGCTTTTATGCAAATATAAACAATTGTAGTTCCAAAAGTACAAATAGTATCAACAACATTTTGACAAGGAATTTAACTAAGTTAAGTCAGTGTGTACATGTCAACGTTGGTTTGATGTTAGTAGCTTCAACGATTCAAGAGCAGTGGCCAATCCAAATACTCCCCTTTGTACCCTATGGGACATTTATGGAAATGTAACATTGTTATAGTTCCAAAAGTACAAATTGTATCAACAAACTTTTGACAAGGAATCTAAGTTGAGTCAGTCTTCACATTCAACGTTTGTTTCGTTTTTGTAGCATAAACGATTCAAGAACAGTGGCACACATTTTAAATGGTTATTGTTGAAAAAGTATACATAGTATCAAAAAGCTGTATACAAGCAAATTATTTCAGACTGGTCTGCATGCCTGTAAGTTTGAATGGTGTTTCTAGCTTTAACGGTTCAAGAGGATTGGCAGCTCCATTCTTTACCTATCGTCTCCATTCAAGTCTATGGCCATTGAAATGCATTGGGAGTTATGCAAATGTTGTTGTGGTGTGAAAAGTATAAGTAGTATCGAGAGAAAAAAATCAAGCAAGCTGAAGACAGTCAGCCTGTACGTTTTGAAGTTCAGGGTTTTGGCGCTACAAGTGGCGGTGGAAGGAGAACATTAATATCCATTTTTTAAAGTTGTTCTTGCAAGCACATCTAACTAGCATTCTGACATAGAAAACTTTTGAACAGACATTCAAGAAATCCAACAATGTTGTTAACACTTGAATCACAGAAAAAGCTTAATTACATTCTTCCGTTATATATTTTTTATATATATATTATATATATCCATATACATACATACATACATACATACATACATACATACATACATACATACATACATACATACATACATACATACATACATACATACACATGAATACCCAATTTTTCAGTTTTTGATTTGTTAAAAAAGTTTGAAATATCCAATAAATGTCGTTCCACTTCATGATTGTGTCCCACTTGTTGATTCTTCACAAAAAAATACAGTTTTATATCTTTATGTTTGAAGCCTGAAATGTGGCAAAAGGTCGCAAAGTTCAAGGGGGCCGAATACTTTCGCAAGGCACTGTATATACAGTTGAAGTCGGAAGTTTACATACATTTAGGTTGGAGTCATTAAAACTAATTTGTAAACTCCTCCACACATTTATTGTTAACAAACTATAGTCTTGGCAAGTCAGTTAGGACATCTACTTTGTGCATGACACAAGTAATTTTCCCAACAAATGTTTACAGACAGATTATTTAACTTATAATTCACAGTATCACAATTCCAGTGGGTCAAAAGTTTGCAAACACTAAATTGGCGGTGCCTTTAATAAAAAGCTTAGAAAATTCCAGAAAATTATGTCATGGCTTTAGAAGCTTCTGATAGGCTAATTGACATAATTTTGTCACGCCGAGTCAATTGGAGGTGTACCTGTGGATGTATTTCAAGGCTACCTTCAAATTCAGTGCCAATTTGCATTACATCATGGGAAAATCAAAACAGATCAGTCCCAACAAATTGTAGACCGTCACAAGTCTGGTTCATCCTTGGGAGAAATTTCCAAATGCCTGAAGGTACCACGTTCATCTGTACATACAACAGCCGTCATACCGCTCAGGAAGGAGACGCATACTGTCTCCTAGAGATTACCGTACATTGGTGCAAAAAGCGCAAATCAACCCCAGAACAACAGCAAAGGACCTTGTGAATTTTCTGGATGAAACAGGTACAAAAGTATCTATATCCACAGTAAAACGAGTCCTATATCGACATAACCTGAAAGGCCGCTCAGCAAGGAAGTAGCCACTGCTCTGCTCCAAAACCACCATAAAAAAGCCAGACTATGGTTTACAGCTGCACATGGGGACAAAGATCGTACTTTTTGGAGAAATGTCCTCTGGTCTGATGAAACAAAAATATAACTGTTTGGTCATAATGACCATCGTTATGTTTGGAGGAAAAAGGGGGAGGCTTGCAAGCCAAAGAACACCATCCCAACTGTGATGCACGGAGGTGGCAGCATCATGTTGTGGGGGTGCTTTGCTGCAGGAGGGACTGGTGCACTTCGCAAAATAGATGGCTTCATGAGGAAGAAACATTATGTGGATATATTGAAGCAACATCTCAGGACATTAGTCAGGAAGTTAAAGCTTGGTCAAAAATGGGTCTTCCAAATGGACAATGACCCCAAGCATACTTTCAAAGTTGTGGCGAAATGACTTAAGGACAACAAAGTCAAGTTTGACCCAGGATAAGCAATTTAAAGGCAATGCTACCAAAAACGAATTGAGTGTATGTAAACTTCTGAGCCGTGATGGAAAAAATTAAAGCTGAAATAAATCATTCTCTCTTCTATTATTTGGACATTTCACATTCTTAAAATAAAGTGGTGATCCTAACTGACCTAAAACAGGGAATTCTTACTCTGATTAAATGTCAGGAATTGTGAAAAACAGAGTTTAAATGTATTTGGCTAAGGTGTATGTAAACGTCCGACTTCAACTGTATATATATACACATATATACATATATATATATATATATATATATATATATATATATATATATATATATATATATATATATATATATATACACTACCGTTGAAATATTTGGGGTGACTTAGAATTAACCTAGTTTTTGTCTATTAAAATCACATCAAATTGATCAGAAATACAGTGTAGACATTGTTAATGTTGTAAATGACTATTGTAGCTGGAAACGGCAGATTGTTAATAGAATATCTACATAGGCGTACAGAGGCCCATTATCAGCAACCATCACTCCTGTGTTCCAAAGGCACGTTGTGTTAGCTAATCCAAGTTTATCATTTTAAAAGGCTAATTGATCATTAGAAAACCCTTTAGCAATTATGTTAGCACAGTTGAACACTGTTGATTTAAAGAAGCAATAAATCTGGCCTTATTTAGACTAGTTGAGTATCTGGAGCATCAGCATTTGTGGGTACGATTACAGGCTCAAAATAGCCAGAAACAAATAACTTTTTTCTGATACTCATCGATCTATTCTTGTTCTGAGTAATGAAGGCTATTCCATGCGAGAAATTGCCAAGAAACTGAAGATCTTGTACAACGCTGTGTAGTTCTCCCTTCACAGGACAGCGCAAACTGGCGCTAACCATAATGGAAAGTGGTGTGGGAGGCCCCGGTGCACAACTGCACAAGAAGACAAGTACATTAGAGTGTCTAGAAACAGACTCCTCACAAATCCTCAGCTGGCAGCTTCATAAAATAGTAACAGCAAAACACCAGTCTCAACATCAACAGTGAAGAGGCGACTCCGGGATGCTGGCCTTCTAGGCAGAGTTGCAAAGAAAAGCCATATCTCAGACTGGCCAATAACAAGAAAAGATTAAGATGAGCAAAAGAACACAGACACTTGACAGAGGAACTCTGCCTAGAAGACCAGCATCCCGGAGTCGCCTCGTCACTGTTGAGATTGATGTTTTGTGGGTACTATTTAATGAAGCTGCCAGTATATTTTCTTTAACCATTTATGGTATTTAATACAGGGCCGACAGACAACTTCCTTACTTTTTCCCCCTTCTACTTGCCTCTTCCATTTTTGTGGTAATTCTGCAATTAGTTGGTTGTACTTTGGGTAGAGCAGACATTTTCATGTGTCTGTGTTAGCTGCATGTGTGACATAACTCTACCAGTCCTATTTATGATATAATTTACCAAATTTTTACATTTTTTAAAAAATGTATCGAAAAATATATATATATTTTTTTATCAATGAGTATATTTGAGTTTAACCACAATATTTGTTGTATTATTCGTTCTGTCTCTTCAGGTGGAATAAACTGAAATTGCAACCAACTTTCTAAGTTTGTCTAAAAAATAACTATATTTTGGAGATTATTTCTTTTTCAAATAACCGAAAGTGAGCAGTTGTAATCTGAATAAAGGGACAAAGGCCGTTCTTGAACATAGGATGAGACATTCTTACAGATTTACTAGAGAACCATTTCAGATTAAAGTAGAACTTTTGTATGATGGATGCCTTTAGTGAGAGGTCTAATTGTTTAATATATAATAAATTCTGCCCTTCCCAATTCATATTCGTCATATAAATAGGCCCTTTTAATTTTGTCTGGCTTGCCATTCCAAATAAAATTGAATATTTTTTGTTCATATAATTTAAAAGCAGGTCACTAGGTGTAGGCAAAACCATAAACAAATAGGTAAACTGTGATATGACTTAAGAGTTAAGTTAATCAGGGTGATTTTTCCACAAAAAGACAGGTATTTTCCTTTCCATGGTAGCAAGATCTTATCTATTATCTACTTTCTATTGAAATTTATTGGAGTGAGATCATTCCCTTCTTTCTGGATTTGTATACCGAGTATGTCCATAGCCCATCAGTGTCACGGTCGTCCTCCTCTTCATCTGAAGAGGAGAGGCGATAAGGATCGGAGGACCAAAATGCGGCGTGGTATGTGTTCATCATGAATTTTAATGAAGAAAACACTGATCACTGAAACACTTTACAAAAACAGTAAACAAAATAACGACCGTGAAGCTAATGCGAACTGCGCTGAAACAAGCCATCAACATAGACAATCACCCACAAACAAACAGTGCAACCCAGGCTACCTAAGTATGATTCTCAATCAGAGACAACTAATGACACCTGCCTCTGATTGAGAACCATACTAGGCCGAAACATAGAAATCCCCAAATCATAGAAAATCAAACATAGACTGCCCACCCAACTCACGCCCTGACCATACTAACTAAATACAAAACAAAGGAAATAAAGGAGACAATCAGACCATTTTATTGGTAAACTACACGATAATGTAAAAGTTGCATTTTCTTGTGATCCAATACGTAATATCATAATTTGGTTGTGAGATTAGCAAAAGTATCTAGATCCTCTATGAGGCTCTGGATGGATTCTAATTGGGGTTTTAAAAGAAAACCTGAATCATCAGTGTACAATGACACCTTTGTTTTTAAGCCCTGGATCTCTAATCCCTTAATATTATTGTTGGATCTGATTTTAATAGCTAACATTTCCATGGCAATAATAAATAGACATGCCGATTTTGTTGATATAATTTAAACCAATCTTCAAGTTTATATTTTTACAGTCAAAATGAAAGTAAATTAAATTGGTTTATATATTTCTAGATGTGTTATTACAGATCATAGAGTACATTCTCACTTAAGTCAACCAGCTTGTGTTGATTGTATATCTATACGTTGTGTTCTATTTAAGCGGAGCTGTGATGCTTGTAAAGTGACACCTAACAGCTACGTCTCACTCTGGTCTAAATAACTTGGCAGTAGCTAGGGACACACGTTATATCATTAGCTAGCTAGCTAATATTATATCCTGACAACATTGACTCTTCAAATATTTTGTTAAATTATCTTAGCCATCTATTCACAATTGAATTGAATCCAGATTCTGCATCTCTCTCTTTTTCTCTGTCTCGCTGTCTCTCTGTGTGTCTCTGTGTCTCTGTGTCTCTGTGTCTGTCTGTCTGTCTGTCTGTCTGTCTGTCTGTCTGTCTGTCTGTCTGTCTGTCTGTCTGTCTGTCTGTCTGTCTGTCTGTCTGTCTGTCTGTCTGTCTGTCTGTCTGTCTGTCTGTCTGTCTGTCTGTCTGTCTGTCTGTCTGTCTGTCTGTCTGTCTCGTATAGCTACTGTATTTAACAAGTCACTTTTGACAGCTAACCATTTTACGTTATGGGATATGAACAATCAAGCTCTTAATTTCAACAAACATTGCAATCTCTTTCTTACCTTTAAGCTATATATGCACATATTTTATCTTCCATGTTGACATTTAGTCATCACAATATAATCAACAAGAGGTCTTGTCTAGCTCCCTGTGATGATCAGCCAATTTATTAAAAATGTCACTGTCCTGCACATGACATAGCCTAGCTTCTGTACAGTATCAATCAGCTACGTTGGTGAGTTCTTTCTCTATTGCTCAAAATGTGAACAAATTACGGTTGGTTTGTTGTGAAAATAATTTTTAAAAAGTCGAAAAATAATCCAGTCCTCAGGATAGCTACCAACTACTAGCTAGCTTGCCAAGTCACAAACAGAAAAGCCGAAATGGTCCCGAGTTGTCATACTACTATTAACGCAGCTAGCTACAGATGTACTTACTAACATCACAATATCAGCATGGCTAGTGATGTGACTACAGCCGGTGTTAGAGGGTGCAGCGGTGGGCATTTGCCAAACCAAATCCTTCTGATTTAAACCCATATATAAGAATTACTCAACTTTGGGGCAGGAAAGCTATGCTTACATACAGTACATTCCTGAGTTGTCTCAACACATTTGCCAAATTTGCTAAACTAGAAATCGTGTTTCAGCAGGTTAACTTGATTTTTTACGTTGACACGACTTCAATTTTTATTTTTTATTTTTTTTACAGCTGATAGCAGTATCTGGTTTAATAAACAGAGTTTGATTGTACAGAGTCGTATGTCAAATTTAGGGTAGGGCTGCTCATTTGAATTTCCTGTCTTTTGTGGCTACACTAAATTTGTCAATTTATCACCAATGTTCCAGGATCAACAAGTTGTGCTCTCCACTCTGTAGAAATGACTCAGTTGAAAGAGACAGACTCTCCACTCTGTAGAAATGAATGTCTGTAGAGACAGACTCTCCAATCTGCTGGTGACTATATAGTACTACATAGGTAGAGAACATTGAACATAACAAACCTATGTCAATAGCAACAACTGGACAAAAACTGAGATAGAACCTTACAGTCCCAAGCTCTCTATCTGTGAAAACAAACAAAGAGCAGAGTAGAAGGAAATGTCTTATTACATAGACCTTAGGGTCCTCAATGGAAGATTCTGAAAGTTTCCCTGCTTCTTTCATGCTCGAGGTCAAGTGCTGGGAGAACAAGCGCACGCACATACGACCTCACAGATTCACTATCTTTGTGAGCATGTGTGTATGTGTGTTCTTTGTGCGAGATCGATTTATTCTTCTCATCACTACAGAAGAGTTCTGTGGGATATAAAGATGTAGCCATGAATGGCTGCCATCCTCAAGAACGCTTCTTGTTTCTTTTTCTGTCTCTCTTTGATGAGCACATTGAGGTGACCTGTGGTTCAAGGGTCGTGGAACTGCACAGATTGACGTCAAAAACATAAAAAAATCACTCTCTTCTGCCGTCTCCAACTGCAATTACTCAAAAAATGGTTCCCGCTTACAATGTCAACCTTCAAGAACACACACACACACACACACACACACACACACACACACACACACACACACACACACACACACACACACACACACACACACACACACACACACACACACACACGGAAGAGGGAAGGGACAAGGACATTGTGTGTAATAGTCTGTGATGTTGTGAGATTTAGTGACGCTGTCAGTCCCAGTAATATGTCTCCTGTTGTTCTGCTAACAGTAGTAATAGTCTGTGATGTTGCCTCATTGTGCTTCTGATAGATCCTGATTACTCCCACTGAGATACAGTGAGGCTGAGAGACGGTGAGGCAAAGTGTGTGTGTGTGCGTCTGGAAGTTGGGTTAGGTCTAGGTCAGTAGGGTGTTTACGAGGTAGGGGAGGGTTGTGTGATTGTGTGTGTGTGTCTGTCAGGGGGGTGGTTGCTTGAGTGCGGGGTTTAGAGAGTGGTGTTTAGAAGGGTGGAAGTGTATCTCCCCCTCCCCCTCCTTACCAGACTCCAGGCCCCAGGGGAGGTCAGCTCCTCTTGACCCCTGCGTTCCACAGTCAGGCACCACAACAAGGCCCCCACACATACACACACACATATGCATGCCCGCACCCACGCGCACACACAAAAGATCCCCCAAACACACATTTAGGTCAAACACACACATGCATGCTGGCACGCACACACTCACACAAACTTACACACACACACACACACACTCACACACACACACACACAGTCATACTCAAGAAAAACACGTGCACGTGCACATGCACACACACGCACACACACTCACTCCATCCCTCCACTTTTCCCCTGTCCTCTCGCACTTTCCTCACTCCATCCCTCCACTTTTCCCCTGTCCTCTCGCACTTTCCTCACTCCATCCCTCCCCTTTCCCTGTACTCTCGCACTTCCCTCTCGCCCCCTGCACTCCTCTCCTAACAGACTAAACAATTGTGACTTAGCTGGGAAACAGCTTTGGATCCAGATGCTGTTTCTCTCTCTCCCTCATCCCTCACTCCCCTCCTCCTTCCCCCTCGCTGACCTCTGCCTCTACCTACCCCCTTCAGTCTCTCTTTCTCTCTCTCTCCATTCCTACCTTGCTTTGATTGGGGAGCAGGCACAGGAAGTCTCTCAGCAGTCCCCCTCCCTCTTATTCTTCTCCAACACTCCTCCCTTCTCTCTCCCCTCTCCTAGCCCCTCTCCTAGCCCCTCTCTCTCCCCTCTCATAGCCCCCTCTCATAGCCCCTCTCATAGCCCCTCTCTCCCCCCTCTCGTAGCCCCTCTCGTAGCCCCTCTCCTAGCCCCTCTCCTAGCCCCTCTCTCTCCCCCTCTCCTAGCCCCTCTCCTAGCCCCTCTCTCTACCCCTCTCCTAGCCCCTCTCTCTAGCCCTCTCCTAGCCCCTCTCCTACCCCTTCTCCTAGCCCCTCTCCTAGCCCCTCTCCTAGCCCCTCTCTCTCCCCTCTCCTAGCCCCTCTCTCCCCCTCTCCTAGCCCTTCTCCTAGCCCCTCTCTCTCCCCCTCTCCTAGCCCTCTCCTAGCCCCTCTCTCTACCCCTCTCCTAGCCCCTCTCTCTAGCCCTCTCCTAGCCCCTCTCTCCCCCTCTCTCTCCTACTAGCCCCTCTCCTACCCCTTCTCCTAGCCCCTCTCTCTCCCCCTCACCTAGCCCCTCTCCTAGCCCCTCTCTCTCCCTCTCCTAGCCCCTCTCCTAGCCCCTCTCCTATCCCCTCTCCTAGCCTCCTCCCTAGCCCCTCTCCTAGCCCCTCTCTCTCCCCCTCTCCTAGCCCCTCTCTCTCCCCCTCTCCTAGCCCCTCTCTCTCCCCTCTCCTAGCCCCTCTCTCTCCCCCTCTCCTAGCCCCTCTCCTAGCCCCTCTCCTAGCCCCTCTCCTAGCCCCTCTCTCCCCCTCTCCTAGCCCCTGTCCTAGCCCCTCTCCCTAGCCCCTCTCTCTCCCCTCTCCTAGCCCTCTCCTAGCCCCTCTCCTAGCCCCTCTCCTAGCCCCTCTCTCTCCCCCTCCCTAGCCCCTCTCTCTCCCCTCTCTCCTAGCCCCTCTCCTAGCCCCTGTCCTAGCCCCTCTCCTAGCCCCTCTCTCTCCTCTCATAGCCCCTCTCATAGCCCCTCTCATAGCCCCTCTCTCTCCCCCTCTCCTAGCCCCTCTCCTAGCCCCTCTCCTAGCCCCTCTCCTAGCCCCTCTCTCTCCCCCTCATCAGCCCCTCTCCTAGCCCCTCTCATAGCCCCTCTCCTAGCCCCTCTCCTAGCTCCTCTCCTAGCCCCTCTCTCTCCCCCCTCTCATAGCCCCTCTCCTAGCCCCTCTCCTAGCCCCTGTCCTAGCCCCTCTCCTACCCCTTCTCCTAGCCCCTCTCTCTCCCCTCTCCTAGCCCCTCTCTCTCCCCTCTCCTATCCCTCTCCTATCCCCTCTCCTAGCCCCTCTCCTAGCCCCTCTCCTAGCCCCTCTCCTAGCCCCTCTCCTAGCCCCTCTCTCTCCCCCTCTCATAGCCCCTCTCCTAGCCCCTCTCCTAGCCCCTGTCCTAGCCCCTCTCCTACCCCTTCTCCTAGCCCCTCTCTCTCCCCCTCTCCTAGCCCCTCTCTCTCACCCTCTCCTATCCCCTCTCCTAGCCCCTCTCTCTCCCCCTCTCCTAGCCCCTCTCCTAGCCCCTCTCCTAGCCCCTCTCCTAGCCCCTCTCCTACCCCTTCTCCTAGCCCCTCTCCTAGCCCCTGCCCTAGCCCCTCTCTCTCCCCCTCTCCTAGCCCCTCTCTCTCCCCCTCTCCTAGCCCCTCTCCTAGCCCCTCTCCTAGCCCCTCTCCTATCCCCTCTCCTAGCCCCTCTCTCTCCCCTCTCCTAGCCCCTCTCCTAGCCCCTCTCCTAGCCCCTCTCCTACACCTTCTCCTAGCCCCTCTCCTAGCCCCTGTCCTAGCCCCTCTCTCTCCCCCTCTCCTAGCCCCTCTCTCTCCCCCTCTCCTAGCCCCTCTCCTAGCCCCTCTCCTAGCCCCTCTCCTAGCCCCTCTCCTAGCCCCTCTCTCTCCCCCTCTCCTAGCCCCTCTCTCTCCCCTCTCCTAGCCCCTCTCCTAGCCCCTCTCCTAGCCCCTCTCCTATCCCCTCTCCTATCCCCTCTCTCTCCCCTCTCCTAGCCCCTCTCTCTCCCCCTCTCCTAGCCCCTCTCTCTCCCCCTCTCCTAGCCCCTCTCTCTCCCCTCTCCTAGCCCCTCTCCTAGCCCCTCTCCTAGCCCCTCTCCTATCCCCTCTCCTATCCCCTCTCTCCCCCTCTCCTAGCCCCTCTCTCTCCCCTCTCCTAGCCCCTCTCCTAGCCCCTCTCCTAGCCCCTCTCCTAGCCCCTCTCTCTCCCCTGTCCTAGCCCCTCTCTCTCCCCCTCTCCTAGCCCCTCTCCTAGCCCCTCTCTCTCCCCTCTCATAGCCCCTCTCCTAGCCCCTCTCCTGGCCCCTGTCCTAGCCCCTCTCCTACCCCTTCTCCTAGCCCCTCTCTCTCCCCTCTCCTAGCCCCTCTCTCTCCCCTCTCCTATCCCCTCTCCTAGCCCCTCTCTCTCCCCTCTCCTAGCCCCTCTCCTAGCCCCTCTCCTACCCCCTCTCCTAGCCCCTCTCCTACCCCTTCTCCTAGCCCCTCTCCTAGCCCCTGTCCTAGCCCCTCTCTCTCCCCCTCTCCTAGCCCCTCTCTCTCCCCCTCTCCTGGCCCCTCTCCTAGCCCCTCTCCTAGCCCCTCTCCTAGCCCCTCTCCTATCCCCTCTCCTAGCCCTCTCTCTCCCCTCTCCTAGCCCCTCTCCTAGCCCCTCTCCTAGCCCTCTCCTATCCCCTCTCTCTCCCCTCTCCTAGCCCCTCTCTCTCCCCCTCTCCTAGCCCCTCTCCTAGCCCCTCTCCTATCCCTCTCCTAGCCCCTCTCCTAGCCCCTCTCTCTCCCCCTCTCCTAGCCCCTCTCTCTCCCCCTCTCCTATCGCCTCTCCTAGCCCCTCTCCTAGCCCCCTCTCCCCTCTCCTACCCCTTCTCCTAGCCCCTCTCCTAGCCCCTCTCTCTCCCCCTCTCCTAGCCCCTCTCTCTCCCCTCTCCTAGCCCCTCTCCTAGCCCCTCTCCTAGCCCCTGTCCTAGCCCCTCTCTCTCCCCTCTCCTAGCCCCTCTCCTAGCCCCTCTCTCTCCCCTCTCCTAGCCCCTGTCCTAGCCCCTCTCTCTCCCCTCTCCTAGCCCCTGTCCTAGCCCCTCTCTCTCCCCTCTCCTAGCCCCTCTCTCCCCCCTCTCCTAGCCCCTGTCCTAGCACCTCTCTCTCCCCCTCTCCTAGCCCCTCTCCTAGCCCCTCTCCTATCCCCTCTCCTAGCCCCTCTCCTAGCCCCTCTCTCTCCCCCTCTCCTGGCCCCTGTCCTAGCCCCTCTCTCCCCCTCTCCTAGCCCCTGTCCTATCCCCTCTCTCTCCCCTCTCCTGGCCCCTGTCCTAGCCCCTCTCTCTCCCCCTCTCCTAGCCCCTCTCCTAGCCCCTCTCTCTCCCCCTCTCCTAGCCCCTCTCCTAGCCCCTCTCTCTCCCCCTCCCTAGCCCCTGTCCTAGCCCCTCTCTCTCCCCTCTCCTAGCCCCTGTCCTATCCCCTCTCCTAGCCCCTCTCCTATCCCCTCTCCTAGCCCCTCTCCTAGCCCCTCTCTCTCCCCCTCTCCTAGCCCCTGTCCTAGCCCCTCTCTCTCCCCCTCTCCTAGCCCCTGTCCTATCCCTCTCCTAGCCCCTCTCCTAGCCCCTCTCCTAGCCCCTCTCCTATCCCCTCTCCTATCCCCTCTCTCTCTCCCTCTCCTAGCCCCTCTCTCTCCCCCTCTCCTAGCCCCTCTCTCTCCCCCCTCCTAGCCCCTCTCTCTCCCCCTTTCCTAGCCCCTCTCCTAGCCCCTCTCCTAGCCCCTCTCCTATCCCCTCTCCTATCCCCTCTCTCTCCCCCCTCTCCTAGCCCCTCTCTCTCCCCTCTCCTAGCCCCTCTCCTAGCCCCTCTCCTAGCCCCTCTCTCTCCCCCTGTCCTAGCCCCTCTCTCTCCCCCTCTCCTAGCCCCTCTCCTAGCCCCTCTCTCTCCCCCTCTCATAGCCCCTCTCCTAGCCCCTCTCCTAGCCCCCTGTCCTAGCCCCTCTCCTACCCCTTCTCCTAGCCCCTCTCTCTCCCCCTCTCCTATCCCCTCTCCTAGCCCCTCTCTCTCCCCCTCTCCTATCCCCTCTCCTAGCCCCTCTCTCTCCCCCTCTCCTAGCCCCTCTCCTAGCCCCTCTCCTACCCCCTCTCCTAGCCCCTCTCCTACCCCTTCTCCTAGCCCCTCTCCTAGCCCCTGTCCTAGCCCCTCTCTCTCCCCCCTCTCCTAGCCCCTCTCTCTCCCCCTCCTAGCCCCTCTCCTAGCCCCTCTCCTAGCCCCTCTCCTAGCCCCTCTCCTATCCCCTCTCCTAGCCCCTCTCTCTCCCCTCTCCTAGCCCCTCTCCTAGCCCCTCTCCTAGCCCCTCTCCTAGCCCCTCTCTCTCCCCTCTCCTAGCCCCTCTCTCTCCCCCTCTCCTAGCCCCTCTCCTAGCCCCTCTCCTATCCCCTCTCCTAGCCCCTCTCCTAGCCCCTCTCTCTCCCCCTCTCCTAGCCCCTCTCTCTCCCCCTCTCCTATCGCCTCTCCTAGCCCCTCTCCTAGCCCCCTCTCCCCCTCTCCTACCCCTTCTCCTAGCCCCTCTCCTAGCCCCTCTCTCTCCCCCTCTCCTAGCCCCTCTCTCTCCCCCTCTCCTAGCCCCTCTCCTAGCCCCTCTCCTAGCCCCTGTCCTAGCCCCTCTCTCCCCCTCTCCTAGCCCCTCTCCTAGCCCCTCTCTCTCCCCCTCTCCTAGCCCCTGTCCTAGCCCCTCTCTCTCCCCCTCTCCTAGCCCCTGTCCTAGCCCCTCTCTCTCCCCCTCTCCTAGCCCCTCTCCTAGCCCCTCTCTCTCCCCCTCTCCTAGCCCCTGTCCTAGCCCCTCTCTCTCCCCCTCTCCTGGCCCCTCTCCTAGCCCCTCTCCTATCCCCTCTCCTGGCCCCTCTCCTAGCCCCTCTCTCTCCCCTCTCCTGGCCCCTGTCCTAGCCCCTCTCTCTCCCCTCTCCTAGCCCCTGTCCTATCCCCTCTCTCTCCCCCTCTCCTAGCCCCTGTCCTAGCCCCTCTCTCTCCCCCCTCCTAGCCCCTCTCCTAGCCCCTCTCTCTCCCCCTCTCCTAGCCCCTCTCCTAGCCCCTCTCTCTCCCCCTCTCCTGGCCCCTGTCCTAGCCCCTCTCTCTCCCCCTCTCCTAGCCCCTGTCCTATCCCCTCTCTCCCCCTCTCCTAGCCCCTCTCCTAGCCCCTGTCCTATCCCCTCTCTCTCCCCTCTCTCCTAGCCCCTCTCCTAGCCCCTCTCTCTCCCCCTCTCCTGGCCCTGTCCTAGCCCCTCTCTCTCCCCTCTCCTAGCCCCTCTCCTATCCCCTCTCTCTCCCCCCTCTCCTAGCCCCTCTCCTAGCCCCTCTCTCTCCCCCTCTCCTAGCCCCTGTCCTATCCCCTCTCCTAGCCCCTCTCCTAGCCCCTGTCCTATCCCCTCTCTCCCCCTCTCCTAGCCCCTGTCCTGGCCCTCTCCTAGCCCCTCTCCTAGCCCCTGTCCTATCCCCTCTCTCTCCCCCTCTCCTAGCCCCTCCCTAGCCCCTCTCCTAGCCCCTCTCCTATCCCCTCTCCTACCCCTTCTCCTAGACACTCCATTAACACTCTAAATGACAGAAAGTTTAGAGCTGTTCTTCTTTCCTCTCTTGTGTTTCTTAGGTGTTTATTGTTAATCTAGCTCACTGCAGCTGCCTGATCCACTCATGCCCCAATCTGCTCTCCCTCTCTATTTCCCCCCTATTTTCTACTTCCCACCTCCTCTCACTTCCCTCACTCGTTCCCTTTTCTTACTCTCTTCTCTCTCTCTTCTTTCCCTCTAACTTCTCTTTCTCCTTCATTCTTTCCCTCTCTAATTTTGCTTTCTTTTGTCTGTGTTCACCTTGGACCTGTGGAGCGTTCACCTTGGACCTGTGAGGCGTTCACCTTGGACATGTGGAGCGTTCACCTTGGACATGTGGAGCATTCACCTTGGACATGTGGAGCGTTCACCTTGGACATGTGGAGCGTTCACCTTGGACCTGTGAGGCGTTCACCTTGGACATGTGGAGCGTTCACCTTGGACCTGTGGAGCGTTCACCTTGGACATTTGGAGCGTTCACCTTGGACATGTGGAGCATTCACCTTGGACATGTGGAGCGTTCACCTTGGACATGTGGAGCGTTCACCTTGGACCTGTGGAGCGTTCACCTTGGACATGTGGAGCATTCACCTTGGACATGTGGAGCGTTCACCTTGGACATGTGGAGCGTTCACCTTGGACATGTGGAGCGTTCACCTTGGACATGTGGAGCGTTCACCTTGGACATGTGGAGCGTTCACCTTGGACATGTGGAGCGTTCACCTTGGACCGGTGGAGCGTTCACCTTGGACATGTGGAGCGTTCACCTTGGACATGTGGAGCGTTCACCTTGGACCGGTGGAGCGTTCACCTTGGACATGTGGAGCGTTCACCTTGGACCGGTGGAGCGTTCACCTTGGACATGTGGAGCGTTCACCTTGGACATGTGGAGCGTTCACCTTGGACCGGTGGAGCGTTCACCTTGGACCGGTGGAGCGTTCACCTTGGACATGTGGAGCGTTCACCTTGGACCGGTGGAGCGTTCACCTTGGACATGTGGAGCGTTCACCTTGGACATGTGGAGCGTTCACCTTGGACCGGTGGAGCGTTCACCTTGGACATGTGGAGCGTTCACCTTGGACATGTGGAGCATTCACCTTGGACCTGTGGAGCGTTCACCTTGGACATGTGGAGCATTCACCTTAGACCGGTGGAGCGTTCACCTTGGACATGTGGAGCGTTCACCTTGGACATGTGGAGCGTTCACCTTGGACCTGTGGAGCGTTCACCTTGGACCCGAGGAGTGTTCACCTTGGACATGTGGAGCGTTCACCTTGGACATGTGGAGCGTTCACCTTGGACCGGTGGAGCGTTCACCTTGGACATGTGGAGCGTTCACCTTGGACATGTGGAGCGTTCACCTTGGACCTGAGGAGTGTTCACCTTGGACATGTGGAGCGTTCACCTTGGACCGGTGGGGTGTTCACCTTGGACCCGAGGAGCGTTCATCTTGGACATGTGGAGCGTTCACCTTGGACCTGAGGAGCGTTCACCTTGGACATGTGGAGCGTTCACCTTGGACATGTGGAGCGTTCACCTTGGACATGTGGAGCGTTCACCTTGGACATGTGGAGCGTTCACCTTGGACCTGAGGAGTGTTCACCTTTAACAGGTGGGGTGAGCGTTCACCTTGGACCTGTGGAGCGTTCACCTTGGACCTGTGGAGCGTTCACCTTGGACATGTGGAGCGTTCACCTTGGACCTGAGGAGTGTTCACCTTTAACAGGTGGAGCGTTCACCTTGGACCTGTGGAGCGTTCACCTTGGACCTGTGGAGCATTCACCTTGGACCTGTGGAGCGTTTACCTTGGACATGTGGAGCGTTCACCTTGGACCTGTGGAGCGTTCACCTTGGACCTGTGAGGCGTTCACCTTGGACCTGTGAGGCGTTCACCTTGGACCTGTGGAGCGTTCACCTTGGACATGTGGAGCGTTCACCTTGGACATGTGGAGCGTTCACCTTGGACATGTGGAGCGTTCACCTTGGACCTGTGGAGCGTTCACCTTGGACCGGTGGAGCGTTCACCTTGGACATGTGGAGCGTTCACCTTGGACCTGTGGAGCGTTCACCTTGGACCTGTGGAGCGTTCACCTTGGACCTGTGGAGCGTTCACCTTGGACCTGTGGAGCATTCACCTTGGACCTGTGGAGCGTTCACCTTGGACCTGTGGAGCGTTCACCTTGGACCTGTGGAGCGTTTACCTTGGACATGTGGAGCGTTCACCTTGGACCTGTGGAGCGTTCACCTTGGACCTGTGGAGCGTTCACCTTGGACCTGTGGAGCGTTCACCTTGGACCTGTGGAGCATTCACCTTGGACCTGTGGAGCGTTCACCTTGGACCTGTGGAGCATTCACCTTGGACCTGTGGAGCGTTCACCTTGGACCTGTGGAGCGTTCACCTTGGACCTGTGGAGCATTCACCTTGGACCTGTGGAGCGTTCACCTTGGACCTGTGGAGCATTCACCTTGGACCTGTGGAGCATTCACCTTGGACCTGTGGAGCATTCACCTTGGACCTGTGGAGCGTTCACCTTGGACCTGTGGAGCATTCACCTTGGACCTGTGGAGCGTTCACCTTGGACCTGTGGAGCATTCACCTTGGACCTGTGGAGCATTCACCTTGGACCTGTGGAGCATTCACCTTGGACCTGTGGAGCATTCACCTTGGACCTGTGGAGCATTCACCTTGGACCTGTGGAGCATTCACCTTGGACCTGTGGAGCATTCACCTTGGACCTGTGGAGCATTCACCTTGGACCTGTGGAGCGTTTTTCACAGCTGAAGGGAAAGAAGGAAAGGAAGAAAGCGAGGGATGCTGCAGCAAAGGAGTGGCCCTGGTCACCAAAGTGTCAGAGGAAGGCCTGCTAGGATAGCAGCATTCGTTTCCTTTCATTTCTTCACCCATCCCTCCATCCTCTCTTTTTTTGGTGTACAGTGTGTCTCTTTCAGCCTCACGGCTCACTGAGTATTTATGGAATGCTCGTTCCGACTGTAGACAGGACCAGAGATTCTGGGAAGGATTTGACCTCTTTTTCTTAACTGGGCGTGACTGACAACGTCCCACAGCTGCGGGTGCATTAGACATGTACACACACACACTGCACACACACACACTGCACAAACACACCCGCATACACAGTTGCATTACAGATCTCATCAAATAGAACAATCTCCCACATGGGGGGCGTAATACACACACAGAGGACAACACACACATAACCGGCATGGCGGGCACACACACTCAGGGCGAGGTATTGAGATGACAGAAAGACAGATCAGACACTGACTCTCCTTTTCAGAGCCCACCAACCAGGGAGATATGGGGGATCAACCCATCTCTTCTCCCTCTCTCCTTTCTCTCTCCTCCCTCTCGTCTATCTCTCTCCTCCGTCTCTTCTGTTATGTGTTCCTCTAATAGGAATGAGCTGTAACACAAATCAGTAGAGAGAAGGCCTAGCTGCTATTTCCCTGGATCGAATCCCAGCCTTACGACTCTATTAACTACAGGTCTTAGCTCGCTTCAGACTGCATTTGTTCTCAAATAAATCACCACCGAAATAAGGGAGGAGAGGAAAGAGAGGAGAAATCCAAAAATGAGGTTCTTGAGTCTGCCTGGTGATGGGAGGGTCAGATATCAGTAGTGAAGTACTGTAAAACTGCCCCCCCGCCTCCTCAATATACACACACACACCCTAGCCAGTTCAAGCCACCCCAGAGGCCCAGAGCTGGCTGACTGACCCCTTCGTTTAAGATCCCAAATTCCTCCTCATTATCGGCCCCCCATATATAGCCCCGGCAGTGTGTGTTTGTGTGTGTGTGTGTGTGTGTGACTGCTGCTGCTGGTGGTTAAATGCAGCCCTAAACTTGGGATTAGGGGGTCTCCAGTGATTCCCTTGGCCCCCACAGCCAGCACATATCTAAACATCATCTCTCAAAGCCCATTCCAAAATAAAAGAAAACATGGAAACAAAATCAAGACAGCAGCACAAAAAGGCGGAAACGTTATTTAAAAGGTACCAGACCACATCATTTTCCACTGATATTATATACTCCCTGCCGTATCCAAAATATATACGGGCCGCAGGCCAAGAATGTAAAACTAAAACACGTAGACTCAACATCTGGATCGAGCCTGAACAAAACCCCCATTTAATCACAGCTGAATAAAGCATTCTACCGTTCGCCCTCTGCGAGCTCTCACTCACACACACACGCTGATACACACACACACGTTAGCGCACACACACATGCTAACACGTACGCATGCAGGCACGTACACACACGCACACGCACTCGCATACACAGGCACGTACACACACAGCCCTCTTCTCCCCAGCGGCTATCCATAATGGAGCAGAGGATCGTGTTTCATCAGAGTTTCTTGAAACATTGACAAAACGTTCATTTTCATTATAATTATCCACAAGGCAACACTGTTTCCTCTACAGTACCCTTCCTGCTTCCAACGTAGACACCCTCTACTCTGTCTGGCCTCTGTGGGCTGGGCTGCTGCTGTGACTGTAGGGGGGGTTCCTATAGCTCTTACAGAGGATGAGCCATGTGGCTTGATGTGTGTGCACGTGTTACTGTTTGTGTGTATGTGTTACTGTGTGTGTGTGTGTGTGTGTGTGTGTGTGTGTGTGTGTGTGTTTGTGTGTGTGTGTTTGTGAGTCTCCCAGCTGGATGTGTAGGAGTGTGTGTGTGTGTTTTCTACAGCATACCTGCTTAGAGGACAGGCCAACTTCCCCTCTGGAATTCAGTTGGTGAGGTAGGTTGGTAGTGTTAGCTGGCTGAGCTGAAGGACAGTAAGAGTGTTTAAGTTGTGGGTTGAAGTGCTGCTCAGGGGGAAGATACCAAGCCCTGGCCCATTCCAAACGGAAACCTGTTCTGCTTTTAAGAGACCCAGGCGTGCCACATTCCAAACAAAAATCTGTGCAAGCTGTATCTACTAATTAACATGTGTGTGTGTATGTGTGTGTGTGTGTATGTGTGTGTGTGAATGTGTGTGTGTGTATGTATGTGTCAGGGTTGGGCTCAATTCTAGTTGAAGGCAGTCAATTCAGGAAGGTATTTGAATATCTTCTGTTTCAGTTTACTAAG